>NC_048410.1:23477819-23479643 GCF_013103735.1 Etheostoma cragini
GTTAAATAATTATCTGTGAACAGATAATAGCAGATCAGGAGGAGGCAAAGAGGCCAAGGAGAATCCCTCCTGAACACTCTGTTTGTGTGAATGAAGTAAGCTTGATGCTTTGTATACATACATACTGTCAAAGTACTACAAACTGTCTACTTAATGGATTTGCAAAATAAATGTTAAATGTGTTCATTTAGGAACCTGTTGACCTGACCAAGGAAAAGGGAATTCTGGAGGTCAGAAAGAAACTAGCATAGCATGAGACATAAAATAACTAATCAATGCTTAGAAACAAAATACTATGGAAATAATTTTGACATTCATCTACGCTATTATATTGCAGATTACAAGATCCTGTCTTGAATCCATATTGCTTGAGGTGGTCCTCCACGACGGTGATAAGGCACTGATGACCTTGGCCCTAGTCTGTTCGTCGTTCAGAGACATAGTCACAGATGATATCTTCCGGAAAAGAGCTCACTTTCTGTGGCTTGACAGTAAATAAAACATTATGCTTTGATAGTTGTCAACTTGAACGTTTTAGCACATTTATCACATCAAACATAGTGTAAAATTTGTCAATCCTACATTTTTGTAATACAGGTGTGACTGATTGGAGCAGGTTCTCCTCCAAGTACAAAACCGATTTACGGACAATGTACTCAGTGATGAACTGCTCCCAGTGCTATTGTCTATACAAGAGCTGCATGCCGGGTATGTATACTGTATAATGTGCTTTGAAACTGGATGGCTGTTGGAGTTGTCACTTTTTGAGAAAAGTCTGAAACTAAATACTGTATGACAGCAAAATGCGAGTATACTTTTGTTCTATACCGACAGGTTACGTTGGAAGAGGAAAGCGCGGTGAGCTGCGGGGGATATATTCGGAAGATCCTCACCCTGGATTCTGCAGTCAATTTTGCCAAATAATGGCAGGGGTTCCTGAGTAGGGATAAGGATCTGCGCACACAATAAAGAACGAGAAAACAAAAAAAAACATGTTGCACTCTTTCCATGAGTCCTTTTTTATTTTTATATTCTATATTGTTTTCACACTTCACTGGGGCATCGCTTGCAAATACAATTGCTTATCCTTATGGCGATTAGGGCATGAGATGAGTTTCCAGGTTGCAGCTATAGAAGGAATTTTTTAGTTTGCCTATAATCTGAATTTATTTTATAGATGGACATATTTTTAAGTGTTTTATTCATCGATATGATAGCATTTATCTTGTAGACATCATTTTTAAAGTATTTTATTAATAAATGTAACTGTTTAGTTTTAAAAAAAAACACCAAATATTAAAAGTATTCTATTCATTAGCATGATAGTTAACGCAGTCTTATTTTATTACAGACGATAGTCTGCATTTATCTTGTCAACACAACCATAACATTTAGAAATGAGCAAACTATATGTATGGCAAAGTTGTTACTTTAACGTTTTTGAATTGACTGCAACAAATGTGGTCAGGAACTATAACCCATTACTCCATCTGGAAAATAATTTGCGTTTCGTATTTTTTGTCTTATTTTTGAACCTCTTAACTTGCCGTTGGAAATAATTTGCGTTTCGTATTTTTTTCTTATTTCTGAACCTCTTAACTTGCCGTTGGAAATAATTTGCGTTTCGTATTTCTTTCTTATTTTTGAACCTCTCAACTTGCCGTTGGACACGCCTCCGTATGAGACGGGACCGCATGAGGCGGGACGCATTACATGAGACGCTCCAGGCCGCAGCCATATACTCTTGGAATCTCCTGCAGTTCAAACCGAGCATCAGTATGGGGAAGAAAGGTGATTTGAGTGACTTTGAACGTGGCATGATTG
>NC_048410.1:23479743-23481669 GCF_013103735.1 Etheostoma cragini
TCCCAAGTGTGTCCAGAGTGATACTGGCAATCCTCACATTTCTTTTCATCTTCTCAATGGTTTGTCTGTCTTTTTTTTCATTGTGGTGATGAACAATGTTTCGCACCAAGAAAAAGTGAGCTGAAGGCAACATATTGTTAATGAAATAAGTGTTCTTCCTCATCTTTGCAAAGAACTGTTCAGCTACTTGGCTGTTGAGCTGACCAGCAAGTTCAATCCTCCTGAGCATGTCCTTCTCATCCTTGCTGTTTCCTTCATGTAGCTTGTCACATAAGACATAATGTTGAGAGGATTTGGTAACCGGATGACTATCATCTTCAAGGTTTTCAGTGTTTGGCTCCAAAAGCCACAAAAGGTGGATCTTCAGTGTTTGGTCTTTGGCAGCCTGTATGTTCTCAGGGGTTGGAGGAGCAAGACGGCCTTCATTTGGCTGGAATGGTGGATTTTCTGGCACTCTCACATTGGTGTGGTTTACAAGACCTCGTGCAAAGTCATAGACTGATATATTGGGCATATGTTTCCACGACAGAAGCATATCTGCAAAGTCTCTAGGGCCTTCTGCTCGGATGTTAAACTTCAAGCTGTACAAAACACCACAGGGACACATTATGGCAGCCAAACCACCTAAATGAATAGTAAAGGATTAATCCATTAGCAATAAGTAGTATATAAATATAATGTTGATATGTATTTACAGGAATGACCAGTGATAGCATAAAAGTGACAAAGCCAGAAAGATGTAAAGCTGTCACCTGATGCTCCCCAGATCTTCTGAAACACTTTGTCGTAGGCCTGTCTATTTTGCATTTCGGTCCTGAGGCGCAGAATGAGATCTATCTTAGAACCGCAAGAGTCAACACCGCATTCCTTACAAAGCGTACGCACTGCGTCCACCTGTGTAGGCCAAGGGAAAGAATACATGCAGTAAACATGGGTTGACAATGTGTAATTATATCCCCACTAACATATAGGCCTATTGTTGTGACTTCAATCTATTCCATACAACTGTCCTGCATCTTGTAGGCCTATAACAGATTCAATGAGAGAACAAAATAAAGAGTGATACAAACTATGTGAAGGATACCTTCAAATTCATCAACTCATTTGAGAGTCTGTCTTCAGTAATATTGATGTCATCTGCCTCTGCTGAGTTTCTTGGATCTTGAGCTTTTAAAAACTCTGTGTTTAGCACAGTGTCGGACTTTTGTGTGCCTCGCCCAATCCATGGTGCCCAAAAATGATAGCTGGGATGGACAGTAAAAGGATTCTTCCCGTTACCTGTTAACCATAAATGAAATGTTGAAAAAAAGAGTTTAGGAAGTCTGTTAGTTTGGACAATGTAGTTTACAGCTATTAAAAATATGTCATAAAAATGAATAAAAATGTGACACATTACTTAAATTTGATTTATAGGATTTTTTCACTGAATCCTAAATACAAACCTACACAAGCAAAATAAAGAATTACACTTACTTGACGTTAGCCCTCTGGCAATCATCTCTATTGACACAGAATCCCAGAAATCTTCAACGTTCACTTCCCCTGTGAAATCCTCAGGTACCGGCTCAATATCACTGACTTAAAAGGATAGTCACAGTCACATAAGAAAATGTCAAAAATGCCAATGTCAGTCAAATCAAAAAGTTTAAATTAACTAATATATTAATAGAAGTTAATTTTATAATATATAAAATAATTTCCGTTTTATGTTATGCCATTAAAGACACTTACACGGCATGCTGAAAACACCCTTTTTGTGGAGCTCCATCACCACCACAGGTGGGAAGTTTCCACAGTTCACACAAGAACGTTTGTATCCGTGTGCTGTTAGAGCTTTGAAATGCAAAAATGCATGAAGAAGCCGATCCCTGCTTGGCAAAGCAGTCTTTAAAGTTTCTTCTAGGGCATCAAAAACTCGCCCAACAG
>NC_048410.1:23481769-23482965 GCF_013103735.1 Etheostoma cragini
AGGACACTACATGCTCTGTGTGCGTCTGCAGTTTTTTATTATTACCCTTACTTTTGCACTGAATTACTATTATAAACTGATTTATTCTTTGTAGAAACCTATTTTATTTTTAATTTGAGAAATTTTAATACAATTATTTACGTTAAAATTCCTAAAAATATGTGTACAGGTTTTGAAGCTGAGTGAGAGACACATTCTTTTCCTAGACTCCTTATTCCATAAACATCCGGAAGCCTCAGTTGGCTTTGGCGACCAACGATACATTCAGATTTGCAGGTTTCAATAGCATGAAGTTCAGACGTTCAAAACATTATTTAGGATGTAAAGTTGTTAGTTATTCTAGCTTTTGGTCTGTTCCTGACCACATGAAGTTGTTCAATAAGCATGCTCCTGTGGTATGTTCTTTACCACATTTACAGTTCCATTTACTAAACCCTTGTTTTCAGCCTGGTCATTACCAATCCTTCAATGAATGCTTTCTGGTGTGGTAATGGTCAGGATACCTTGGGTTTTTAATGACCCTAAAGTTCTTGGGAATATTGCAGTATAATCGTTTACTTATATAATATCAAAAATGACTCTTTAATGTCAAATATGGAATTTGTTGGGCTAGAAATAAAGTATAAACCAGACTACTGCCATATCCCCAACATAGTTAGTTAGGTCTGTTTTAGCAATTTTGGAACCTAAAATGCTGATTAGTACTTTAATTGCAGTGATCTGGCGCAGAGGATTCTTCCAGGAGAATGGACTGTGATCCACAGCAAGGACATCAAAGTAAAATGGGTTTCTACGTATTGGTTACTTTCCATGAATGAACTGTGCTGAATGTTGTCCACTGTCTTACTGTATTTCTGATTTTAGGGTCTCCCAAGACAGACAGATGGCAATGCCTGTGGTATCTTTATGTTAATGGTATTGTGTGTTTATATAAATGTTTATACTTACAGAATTGGTAATGTGGTCACTTAATGATATTAAATATAATTTACCTGGCAACATATTAGCTGTAGGTCTCTTATTTGTTTAAATACTAGGGGATTATAGCTTACTATGATTTTCCAAGGCTAGTACAGACAAATATGTTTTCTGTTTCTACAGTATGCTCTTTACATCGTGCTGGGGGCAGATTTTGACTTCACAACTGTAAGTGCGCAGAAAGTCTAGAGACAAATTACAGTGCACTGTTTTTGTAG
>NC_048410.1:23483065-23484884 GCF_013103735.1 Etheostoma cragini
TATGTTGCCAGGTAAATTATATTTAATATCATTAAGTGACCACATTACCAATTCTGTAAGTATAAACATTTATATAAAACACACAATACCATTAACATAAAGATACCACAGGCATTGCCATCTGTCTGTCTTGGGAGACCCTTAAATCAGAAATACAGTAAGACAGTGGACAACATCCAGCACAGTTCATTCATGGAAAGTAACCAATACGTAGAAACCCATTTTACTTTGATGTCCTTGATGTGGATCACAGTCCATTCTCCTGGAAGAATCCTCTGCGCCAGATCACTGCAATTAAAGTACTAATCAGCATTTTAGGTTCCAAAATTGCTAAAACAGACCTAACTAACTATGTTGGGGATATGGCAGTAGTCTGGTTTATACTTTATTTCTAGCCCAACAAATTCCATATTTGACATTAAAGAGTCAGTTTTGATATTATATAAGCAAACGATTATACTGCAATATTCCCAAGAACTTTAGGGTCATTAAAAACCCAAGGTATCCTGACCATTACCACACCAGAAAGCATTCATTGAAGGATTGGTAATGACCAGGCTGAAAACAAGGGTTTAGTAAATGGAACTGTAAATGTGGTAAAGAACATACCACAGGAGCATGCTTATTGAACAACTTCATGTGGTCAGGAACAGACCAAAAGCTAGAATAACTAACAACTTTACATCCTAAATAATGTTCTGAACGTCTGAACTTCATGCTATTGAAACCTGCAAATCTGAATGTATCGTTGGTCGCCAAAGCCAACTGAGGCTTCCGGATGTTTATGGAATAAGGAGTCTAGGAAAAGAATGTGTCTCTCACTCCGCTTCAAAACCTGTACACATATTTTTAGGAATTTTAACGTAAATAATTGTATTACAATTTCTCAAATTAAAATAAAATAGGTTTCTACAAAGAATAAATTAGTTTATAATAGTAATTCAGTGCAAAAGTAAGGGTAATAATAAAAAACTGCAGACGCACACAGAGCATGTAGTGTCCTGGTTTCCAAATAGGTATGAGGACAAAATCTTTGTTTGCCAAATCATTCTGAAAGACAAATCATGTAGAAATAAAAAGCAGAACAGATCTGAACCTTTATTTTTGTAAACAATTATAAATTACCTATTTCAAAAAATATATAATAATAATAGATTTACGGGGAAAGACGAGGTATCCGGACAATGTGGAGGTAGCCATGTTGGTACAACATAGCAATCCACTGCATAAACATCCTTTTGCTGATGGCACATATATCAATTAAATTAAACATGATTTCAAATAAACAAAATGTATGGAAGTCAGCCTTTCGGTGATTGGTCCTACAGGTTAAAGATGTAAAAAGAGATTACTTTTCAAGCGTAACAAACTGATCAACCCAAATATCTGAAATCTGTTTAACTGAGTCCTACCAGCAACATTTCTTGTGGGTTCCGATAAAGTCTGAGTGCCCAGTGAAGTCTGTGGAGCTAAACATAGCAATTAACAGTACGTCAAATACGTCCTGGATGTGATTGGGAGACTACATTTTAAACTACTGTTATACTTATGTTACCTGCTACTGCTTTCCCAAGTGTGTCCAGAGTGATACTGGCAATCCTCACATTTCTTTTCATCTTCTCAATGGTTTGTCTGTCTTTTTTTTTCATTGTGGTGATGAACAATGTTTCGCACCAAGAAAATGTGAGCTGAAGGCAACATATTGTTAATGAAATAAGTGTTCTTCCTCATCTTTGCAAACAACTGTTCAGCTACTTGGCTGTTGAGCTGACCAGCAAGCTCCGGTACAAGTTCAATCCTCCTGAGCATGTCCTTCTCA
>NC_048410.1:23484984-23554472 GCF_013103735.1 Etheostoma cragini
CTAAGTAGCAGTAGTTAAAAAACAAAAACAAATGATAATGGCATAGCACAAAGATGATGGAGGGAACTAACCTTCATGGTTTATAGCATTCTTTACATGCACTTCCATGTGCTGCAAAACTTTTGCCCTGTTCCGGGGCTTGTATATTGAGGTGGTGCAAAGAAGACAATGATATTCGTTGCAGCACACCGTGCATCGTGTCACCTGGGGTGTATTATGCTTTTTAAAGACACTGATATGTACCTTAAGGAAAATCACAGACAGGAACCATCAGAGTCTGCAACCATAAACTGTTCTAGCTAGGTAACGTTAGCTAATATTCGCTAACAACTGTGAAGCAATGCTGATACAGGTTTCATCAAATGTACGGTAACATCAGGGACGCAGCAATAACATTCAGAAATAAGCCAACTACATGTATGGCTAAAATTGTTACTTTAACATTTTTTAACGTTTTTCAATTGATTGCAACAAACTCGTCATGAACTTACCCGTGACTCCATCTTGAAAATAATTTGCGATTTCGTATTTTTGAACCTCTTAACTTGCCGTTGGACACGCCTCCGTATGAGACGAGACCGTATGAGACGGGACGGATGACATGAGAAGCTCCAGGCCGCAGCCATACCCGTCTCGTGGCCGGTGAGTGTATATATCTATCTCTAACAATAACAAACGGAAGTGCATTTACTGTTAGCTGCTTTAGCTTCAGTGTAGCAGCTACGAGCTAACTTAGCGTATCTTAATTTAGCTACTGTTTGACCTGTTAGGCTAGCTAGCTAGTCGCTGGTTGTGCAGCCATGTATTTGACATTTCCACGAGGAAAGGTTAATCTGTCAGACTTGGCAGCCTGTTAATAAAATGCGTACGAATATTATTGATGTTCAACCGCTGACCGTAACAGCTAGTTAGCAGATTTAGCCTCATGGTTAGGTAGCTAAGTGTAATTTGTTTGAGTGTCTAACAAACTGTATTTAACCCTTGTGTTGTCTTCCCGTCAGAATTGAAAGTCAACACATTTGTTGACTATTTTTATCGATGTTTTTAACTTTTTCTTACGTTTCGTTTTCTTTTGACGCTTTTTTTTACGTTTAACACAAACCTTATACCAACTTATTAACTTTAGTTTTACAGTTATTGTTGGGATTTATGATAAATGAACCTAATTTTTAGGAAATTATTCCTAACGTTTGAGTTAAAAATAGCAGAAATTAGGAATTATTTAGACTAAAATTAAAGGAATGTATGTTGATGGATAGCTAATCACAGACTGGAATATGTCAATTTTTGTGTCAATAATTATTTATTATTAAATAATATAGATATGTCAACTTTAAGCTCAATAGTATTTCAAACCCGCTTAAATTTTTTTCTCTCCAAGTGCTATACAATTGAATAAGACACCCAAAATGAATGAAAGTAGAGACTTGTACTTAACAAATTGTGGAATCAATCATGTTATTTTGGGTAGTTAAAAAGAACATTTAAATAAGAAACGGGGTAATTTGACCCGAGGACAACATGAGGGTGAAAGAGGTCGAAACAATGTTTGGCTATAATGTGCACAAACCAAAAACCAATGCTTTTAAAAGAATATATTTTAACTCTTTGTTTTCAATGTTAGTCAGACCAGAGGTGCTTTTATTCATCTGTCATCTGTTTAGGTCAGGTGACCGTCTTATCTAAAAATACTGAATTAATAATAGCTTTATTTATTTAGCACCTTCTACAAATAAAGTTACAAAGTGATTTCCAGTTAAAGAAATACAGGTAAGTTAAATGCAATCCAGAATATACAGTAATATACATAGCTAGTTCCAATAAATACCATCGATTAAGAAAAAGCCGTAATAAAAAAGAAGAGAACTAAACTGTTTTGAGATTACAAGATATTAAGATGACATTAAAAATGGTCCAGCACAATTTCCCATAGTTCAAAGTGGGATGTGTTAATTAAATGTAACTGATTGTAGAAACAGATTTTTCTGGCATTGTTAAAGAAGATGTATTTAATGTGGCTCTGTTGCATATCATAGCGACACCCTGTCCGTTTAATTATGTCAGTATGGAGCATCAATGACAACAAGCAACAGTCCCAAACACAAAGATATCCAGTTTACAGTGATAGTAAACAGGGAAAGGCAACACATCCTCAGCTGGAACCAGAGAAGGTTTGACATACAGTATGGCTTGAAATACCAATAATCAGGAACGTTGAATCTGTTCTAGCAATCAACTTTCTGATTTAATTGTTTCGGCACAAAACATTACTCCTGAGTTTAGCAAAGACAATGCACTGTTTTACTTTTGGCCTTGATACAGATACCCAGAGTCAGGGTGCCGGCCGATACCAAGTATTAGCACTACACCACTGATCTTTCTATCACATATTCAAGGTCTGCTGTCATTCTACATTTTTCATATTGCCAACTAATCTCTCACCACTCATGTTGTCCTCGGGTCAAATTTGACACGTTATCAAAATGTCTACATCAGAAATATAGGTTTCTTTTTAACCAAATTACCCCAAGATAACATACATTGCAAGTACAATTGATGATCACTATACTTTTGTGTAGTGTTTTCTTCAACTGTAAAAAATGTTAACACTATTCTGACTAAACGTTGACATGCACCAGTCTGTCATTACCCATCAGCATACATTACTCTAAAATAAGTCCAAAAAAAATTCATAATTTCTGTTTTTTTTTACTTAAAAATTAGGTAGAATTTGCTATAAACAAGGTTTATTGACAATGAATTACTAAAATAAGTGTAACACTGGTGGTGAGAAATTGGTGTAAATGGCACATATACAGTACTGGTGGTAGTTGACAAAAGCATCAACAGTCAACACATTTTTCTTTGCAAAAAAAACAACAAAACAATGAAAAAAGGGACAAAAACATTATCATCAAAATTATTGAGAGAAACAAAGGCGTCAGAAAAGTGTTAATTTTCTAATCTGACCCGAGAGGACATATGCATCGTTGGCGTAACGACAACAAGGGTTAAAAAACCATCAATGTGTGACTCCCAATATTTTCAGAGTGCCCTATGCTGTTTGTGGCTCTCAGACCCAAGACCATTGGTTACTACTGAAGATGTAAATGTACAGTGTTTTTTAAATAAAATGCTCAGTAATATCCTGAAATAGCTGGTTACTGTAGTTTTAAGCAAACTTCACTCAAACAGGAGGAAATAGTGCATTTATTAAGGACTATTTTCCACTGTGGAGTACTCCACATTGGCAAGTAGCTCCATCAGCAGGACGGTGCATGTGGGATTGAGTTCAAATAAAGAATGCATCAAACATCACGTCTGAACCATGTACCACACACAGTCCTGCTGTAGGATCCAAATCCAGACCTAACAAACCAACGCGCATGTTTTAATCGTGCTTTTGGTGTCTGTTTAACCTGTGAGGGTTTTCCAGTCTGAAAGCAGCTAATCGGCCTGCTGCGCGTCACCTGTTGGGAGTCTGAGCCACGGATTAAAAATAGAATGATCCGCGCCGAACAGAAGGACGAACCTGCAGTTTACCAACGGGTCGTGTTGAAGAACGCCTCGCCGTACCACTACTTGAAGGTCTGCCTGTAAGTCACTGTCAAAATATATATATTTTTAAAATATGTGTGTAACGATACAATCAACTCACGATGTGATATGATACACAATTGTTCACAATACAATTTTTTGACAGGAAGCTGCAAATAAATAAATATTCCTTTAGTATACTGTGCAGAAGAACCTTTCCCTCTTATTAAATTACAATTAAATTGTATTTTATCTTAAAGGAACACGCCGAATTATTGGGACTTTAGCTTACTGACCGTATCCCCCAGAGTTAGACAAGTCAATACATACCTTTCTCATCTCATATCATGTATAAATCTACATTTCCACACGTGATTTTAAAATATATATACACACACATACACAGTGAAGAAAATAAGTATTTGAATACCCTGCTATTTTGCAAATTCTCCCACTTAGAAATCATGGAGGGGTCTGAAATTGTCATCGTAGGTGCATGTCCACTGTGAGAGACATAATTTAAAAAGAAAAATTCAGAAATCACACTGATTTTTTTAAAACTATTTATTTGTATGATACAGCTGCAAAAACGTATTTGAACACCTGAGAAAATCAATGTTAATATTTGGTACAGTAGCCTTTGTTTGCTGTTCCAGAGGTCAAACACTTCCTGTAGTTTTTCACCAGGTTTGCACACACTGCAGAAGGGATTTTGGCCCACTCCTCCACACAGATCTTCTCTAGAGCAATCAGGTTTCTGGGCCGCGCTGGGAAACAGGAAGTTTGAGCTCCCTCCAAAGATCCTCTATTGGGTTTAGGTCTGGAGACTGGCTAGGCCACGCCAGAACCTTGATATGCTTCTTACAGAGCCACTCCTTAGTTCTCCTGGCTGTGTGCTTCGGGTCATTGTCATGTTGGAAGACCCAGCCTCAACCCATCTTCAATGCTCTAACTGAGGGAAGGAGGTTGTTCCCAAAATCTCGCAATACATGGCCCCGTTCATCCTCTCCTTAATACAGTGCAGTTGCCCTGTCCCATGTGCAGGAAAAACACCCCCAAAGCCTGATGCTACCACCCCCATGCTTCACAGTAGGGATGGTGTTCTTGGGATGGTACTCATCATTCTTCTTCCTCCAAACACGGTTAGTGGAATTATGACCAAAAAGTTCTATTTTGGTCTCATCTGACCACATGACTTTCTCCCATGACTCCTCTGTATAATCCAAATGTTCATTGGCAAACTTAAGACGGGCCTTGACATATGTGGTGGTTTAAGCAGCGAGAACCTTCCGTGCCATGCATGATTTCAAACCATGACGTCTTAGTGTATTATCAACAGTAACCTTGGAAACGGTGGTCCCAGCTCTTTTCAGGTCATTGACCAGCTCCACTCGTGTAGTTCTGGGCTGATTTCTCACCTTTCTTAGGATCGTTGAGACCCCGCGAGGCCCAGTCCGAGGGAGATTGACAGTCACGTTTAGCTTCTTCCATTTTCTAATGATTGCTCTAACAGTGGACAGCTGCTTGGCAATTTCCCCGTAGCCCTTTCCAGCCTTGTGGAGGTGTACAAGTTTGTCTCTAGTGTCTTTGGACGGCTCTTTGGTCTTGGCCATGTTAGTAGTTGCATTCTTACTGATTGTATGGGGTGGACAGGTGTCTTTATGCAGATAACGACCTCAAACAGGTGCATCTAGATTAGGATAATAAATGGAGTGGAGTTGGACACTTTAAAAGCAGACTAACAGGTCTTTGAGGGTCAGAATTCTAGCTGATAGACAGGTGTTCAAATACTTATTTGCAGCTGTATCATACAAATAAATAGTTTAAAAAATCATACATTGTGATTTGTGGATTTTTTTCACAGTGGAAATGCACCTACGATGAAAATTTCAGACCCCTCCATGATTTCTAAGTGGGAGAACTTGCAAAATAGCAGGGTGTTTAAATACTTATTTTCCTCACTGTAAATCTGAGTTTGTCACAAGAGTTTTATTGAAATGTTTTGTGCACAGAGGCTTTTATTTTGTAGTCCTTTCCATCACCTTAAACATGCTTGTGAAAGTCACTCCCTCTCACAGTGATCCTCCATGTCAGAGGCTCAGCCATGTTTATAGGTGGACAATTGGCTTCTTAGAACATGATACATGAGGTGGTCACATGTAATGGGATGAAGTAGATCAACAGCCTACATGTGTTTTACCTAATTATTTTATGTTTGTCTTATTAAATCATTTATGTCTACAAAACTTTTTTTTTCTCCTTTTGGCCATCTTTGGGTTTCTTTTCTGCACTCTTTTTTAAACTCCTAAGTTGTTGTCCATTATTGTATCCTTTTTAAGTCACTGGTTTTTTTAATCAGAATCGAGCATCAAATTGTTCGAGAGAGAATCGCGATTTCCCCCCCCCACCCCTCCTACATTTAAACCTACAGTATATTTATCCATAACATTTATACCTCTTTCATACCAATCCATAGGGGCCTCCCTAGTTCATAAACACCTGTCAATCAATACCATACCTGTGCACTGATCCCACGTTATATTTCTGGGTGTTTAGTGTCCTGGAGGATGAGTCTACCAGACTGAGTGCAGTTGAACTGAAGCAGTTCATCATCACAGGCCTGAACAGCCTGTATGGAGAGGTGAGGTCATCAGCACGGCCGGGTGTCGACGGTTCGACTCCCCCGGTGGGATCTGTACTGACGCTGTGAGGTCCCTTGATGGAAGGCTCCAGAAAATTATCAAAGCTAATTCTGAAATTACCATCAGTGTAATCAACTATTTCGATAGTCGATTGGTCAAGTAGTTCTTCCAAGTTACCATCACCAGAAATTCCTTTGTTCCAGATGTTCTTCATCTCGTGATTGCAATCTGACTTTTCAACTCCTAACATTTTAAAGGAAATTCTGCTTAGAAAAAAAAAATTATTAGCGGATTGCTCGGTGGTGAAAATAGTCAAACGCTCTAGCCGTTGGTTTTTTTACGGTATGTTTTTTTCTTCATTTATTCATTTTAATGTGCTACAGGTGGGAGCAGCGTTGACCTTTGACCTGTTAAAGTACGATGAAGACACCCTCACTGCTCTTCTGCGTGTTTACAGCAGGTGAGTTCAGAAGGTGTGTGTGTGTGTGTGTGTGTGTGTGTGTGTGTGTGTGTGTGTGTGTGTGTGTGTGTGTGCGCGCTCCACCATCATCTTAGGACTGTTTTGTATATCTACACTGCTTCACATTTTACTGTTGATGCTCCAGCAGTTCAGGTGCATCCAGTTGTGGAAAATAATTAAGTAACCTAATATTGTGTGTGTGTTTTCAGGGGTTTGGTGAAGCTGTGGAGCTCCCTGACTCTGCTGGGCTCCTACCAGAACCAGGCCTGTGCCTTCAGAGTGCTGCAGGTCAGCAAACTACACCTCAGTGTCAAAAAATGATCTTTATAGGGCTTCAGCTATAGATTATCTTATTAATTGAGTATTCTGATTATTCCATCGATTAATTGAGTAAGCAGATAAGAAGTACTTTTGCTAGAATAGTAGTAAATATGCAAAAGCGTGGCATCCTTTTTTTAAAAGCTACCTTTTTGTTGCTTAAATTGCATATATCTGTTGAAAAATGAAACTTATTTATTGCATTTAAGTGCTGTAGTACATTCTTAAAAAAACCTTCAAACACAGGCATACATTTAAATAATACATAAACATTCCCTTTTAAGTTGTGCAACTTAACTTTCAGAACTACAAGTTGAGCCATAACGTAAGCATTTACTTCCTTCTCGAAAGGCTGTTGTAGACCTCAGCTGCTCATTTGAACATGATCAATGCAGATGCCAACGTGCTTTTACCTTGTCCGTTCAATCAGCAACACAGTACAACCAACTCCCATGGAGCAATGCTAGTCTAGAATTCTCTGATCTTACTGTCACGGTCATATAGTCGGGTGCTTTTTACAGTCGTATGTGGTGTTTGGGTGCTGCTTTCTCTGCCTCACTACGTTGTACGGCTAATATAAGTGGCCGTGTAGAACTCACACTTGTGAACGTTGGTTCGACATTACTTGCATCAATCTCCATATATATATAACAAAAAACTAAATCTGGGAATAGAAAACATTATTACCTATATCCGATTATCCCTACTTTTGACTCTTGTAAATTTGAGTTTTGGATATTTTTTAAGAACCATCAATCAGTTCAATCAGAAGAGACAAGTGAATGAGTAAAGATGAAAATAAACTAAGTGGACGTAGCACCAGTGACGTCACCCATTGTTTTTGGAGTGCGTGCATGTTTTATGTGGTGAATGGGAAAATAAACTGCTACCTCTGTCAGCTCTAGCCAGTAAGAAGAAATAAGAGGAGAAATCAGGCCAATCACAACAGCTGGTCAGTCTGACGTCATGCTTCCTGAGCTCATTACTATTCATGAGCTCGCCCTGTTACGACAGGTAAAGGATGCTGATAGCCAGGCTCTCATTGGCTAGCTGTTAGCAAATCACAGTCAAGCAGCTTAGTTTGTTGAAAAGTATCGAGAATTGCACAAATGGAGCTGAATCTACCTGCAGGCTTCCTGTACCACACTAGAATGGCATTGAAACACGGTAACCAAGTTACAGAGTCCATGTTAAAATTCAGACATTACCACAAAGTAATGAAATGTGTGTGGCAAGGCACCTTTAAATGTCTCCATGTTCGTAGCTCTACTGAGGCCCTCGCCACGATGTCCTGCGAGAGTAGACTCAAAGCTTGAGACCATAAAGACAATGTTTCTCTTGTGTCAACTTCAGGTTTCACCGTTCCTGCTCGCGCTGACCGGAAACAGCCGAGAGCTGCGGCTGGACTGAAGGACGATGAGAATCTTCCGGGTGACTTTCACGTGGAGCAGTTTCTTTAATAAACGGCGGCTGTGTCTCCCCCCTCCCTCCTGCCGGCTGCTCCACGTCGGCCAGCGAGCCTCCCTCACCAAAGCCTTCTCCTCCCGCGATGTGGAGCTGTTCGCCGAGCTGACGGGCGACACCAACCCGCTCCACCTGGACCCGGCCTACGCCAGCACCACCTCCTTCGAGACGCCCATCGTCCACGGCGTCCTCATCAACGGCCTGATCTCCGCCGTGCTCGGCACCAGGATGCCCGGCCGCGGCTGCATCTTCCTGTACCAGGAGATCCGCTTCCCGGCGCCGCTCTACATCGGTGAGGAGGTGACGGCCGAAGCCGAGGTCCGCAAGATCAAGATGTCGTTCGCCTTCATCGCCGTGACGTGCTCCGTCCAGGACAAGGTGGTGATGGAGGGGGAGGTGATGGTGATGATGCCCGAGGAACAGCAGCAGAAGGAGTGAGAGGAGGAGGGGAGGAGGACCCAGCACAGCCCCCCCCCCCCGATTTGACAGATGCAGTGATTTCAAAATGGTCTCCCAATGATTTGGTTGGTATGGTTTTTCTACATGATGGACTTTGCTCCATGTCGGCTTCATACTGTGATTTTTGATCATGTTGTTAAAGGCTGGACAGAGCAAAGGTCGGGACAGAGCAGC
Organism: Etheostoma cragini; assembly: GCF_013103735.1. NCBI lineage: Eukaryota > Metazoa > Chordata > Actinopteri > Perciformes > Percidae > Etheostoma > Etheostoma cragini. Next base: position 23,494,039 of record NC_048410.1, read on the forward strand.
TCCCAGAGCGGTTTTATTGTTTAGATGTTTTAATTTGTCAGATTTGCTCTGTATTTTGTTTAATGTGAAATATTAAATAAAAACTTGAGAAAATCATTGTTTAATTACCATGTTATCTTTGAATTGATCAAATCCATTCTCGTCACAGTCTAAGTACAGCAGTTCCTTTTTGACGCCTTCATCTCTAAGGCGGCGGTGGACATCAAATTAAACACTGCTGGACTTAGACAGACTGATGAATGAATGCGTTGTTTTAATTCACGTGTAAGCAGGGATGTCCACCCATGGGCCGTGGAGGGCCAAAATAGGGCGACATGGACCAAAAAATGTGTGTATTCTTCAGTTGAACAACAACACACGATAGAACTGCACTTAAGACGAGTTTATTCATAGAACTAAATAGTTCATTTACCGCTGTAGGAAAATATGTGTTAATTAGTAGAAAGTTATATTTTCCTAGTATTGTCTATTCTAAATGGCATTTGCTGTGCTGAAAGGATTTTACTCATCTAAAAAAACTTATCAAAGCCCTGTATGCTTTGTGGAACAGAAGTGTTTTGAGCCTTAGGAAATCCACTCAGACAAACCTGAGTTGAGTGTCTTCTCAGTGACTTTGCTTAGCTCAGCCCACACCTTTTGTTTAGCCTGGTTCCTGTAAGTCGGTGTATGCTTCTAGTCTCTGACTCTGGTCAGAGAGGGAATCCTACAGCTTGCTGTGAACCTCCTGTCTCCACTGTGCATTGAATCAAAACTTATCTGAACCAGCCACTCAGCTCTAGGCAAACCGTCTGCTGGTCTTTAGGTGATCTGGTCAACAGGTGATTTCACTGATGACTTTGTCTCATCCTATTTCTTCTACTTGCTGGGCTGTTAGTGAGTGTGTGGACTCTAGGATGACACGTTTGGCCCTGAAATCACCTGACGTGGACAAGGGACGACCATGAAATGAAGTGAAATGAAAGCTTCTGAAACAACAAATAATGTTGTTTTTCATCTAATCAAATAATTTTTGTTAAAATTATTCATTTCAACAACAACAAAAAATCCATAATAGTGATTTGACAGAACAGTTCCTGCTCAAGACCAGCAGGTGGCACAGACGCGCCGTGACGTGGTTTCCCGGCCTCTAATTATGACGACAAAGCAGCGTTTTGACGTCCGATCGGAACAGCGCTTCTTCCTGGTTACGATAGCTAAGGTAGCAGCTACCGTGGACAGCCAGCTCCTAGTCCGCTTCTCTCTGGCTGGTGGTGTTCCTCCTCTGATCAGCGGGGGCTCCGCCCAAGTGTCGTCCCGGCGGCTTCAGTCAGTGACAGACGGACACTCACGCCACACTTTTACCGTTGATCCTCCCGGGATGTCTTTCCTGGAGAAGCCGGCCCCCGGCAGACTGCTGCTGGATGACACCGTGCCCCTGACGGCGGTGATCGAAGCCAGCCAGAACCTGCAGTCACACACGGTGAGTGTTTACTGGGAACAAACGACTCGTATCCGTCAACAATCTGCGTGCTTACGGTTTCAACCTTTATGTTGTTCATTGCGGGAGGACCGATGTCTCGCTGCTGGTGCGTTTTCAAAGATAGGCAAGTTTTAAAGGGGGCGTTTGAGTCAATCGCTGCGTCACCAGTTCCATTATCGGACACAGATGTCGAAGCTATAATATATTCTCTTTTCCTGGGAATTGTTGTACTAACCACTAACCGCATCTGAATGCTAAAGTCAATATAGTTGTACAACTATTACTATCACCAGCGTGAATCAGTTGACAGTATCATTTTAAGCATCAGAGTTGCACTGTAACTCCAATATCGGACAGACAGGCAGGCAGCTGACCCTGGCTACAGAGCTGTCACTGATTAAGCAATTTCCTGGAAGCTCTACACACAGCAAAACAAACTGCTGAAGGAATTGGAAATAGAGCATTGACACTGACTGACTAAAGGGCCAGGAGGCAAAACTATATGCCCGAAAACCCCGAACCGTTGTCATCTATGGCACTTTAAAGCGAATTCCATTTAAAAGTCTCATTAATTCCTCTTGACAAACTAATACGTTATCTAAAACAATAAATGTGGCCGTTTTTAATACACCGTAACATGATACTTGCACCCCTCCATCAAATACCCGTAGGGAAAAAACGAGTTGTTCGCCTCCAATTGACAGCTCTCTACTATTTTAAGACCTCGAGCCCGATTAGAAATATCGAGATTTTACATAAATAAATGCGGCTTTCTGTATGCTATCTCCGCCGAATCGAGGAAAAAGTGGTTTTGTTTGTAGATAAGTATAAATGTCTTGTCAGAAAAAATTCGCGTCTGCTAAAATTCAAGCAAACTATAAACCAGTCGGATTTCTAACGGAGTTTGGAGTGGCATCTTTTCCCAACATTAGAACGCAACGGTGTTTGGGGGTAATAAGCCGTTCGGAGTTACTTTGCAATGAAATGTGTACTTTGAACTCGTGTTTGCAGTAAGTACGTGTAAACAATGTGAATTTCAGCAACAAGATAGCCTATAGCTAGGTAGAATAAAACAGGACATGTGCCATTTGTCCGATAATGGACTTATCTGCGCTGGGTTTGTTGTTGACAGTTCGACTGGGATCAGCTGAGCTAGCCAGTTAGCTTAGCATGCAAATGTCAGACATCCTACCATTGCTGGTGTAACCATTAATCCTAACCTTATTGGAGAGACTAATACTGATGGATAACCATTAGATGTATATATCTCTGTAGCCTATTTGTATTAACCTCTTCACATACAGTCTATGATAACCCAATTTGTATTGGCAGTATTTGTACAGAGTTATTGTTTTTGTTTAGTCCAGTCCGGGGGAAAAAGCTACTTTTCTTATTATCAATATTCAGAACATAATTATTTCAGGTTTCTTTGATGCTGAATCTGTCAGATGAAGTGTGTGTAAATAGTCTTCCTTTTTAAAATGAATAAGTTAATAAGAAAGTGGTACGTGTTCGGTTTGAACAAAAGAAATTAGGATGAAAAAAGAGGTGTGTGAGTGTGTGTGTGTCCGTGTGGCAAATAAGAATCTAATCTCATTGTTACTGCAATAAGGATTCCAACAGTTCAACTGAAGGTATCTGCTGATACCAGTACTCCTATTTCCCAAGCTTTAAATCTGTATAGCTAACTGTGTGACGTTTATTGAAATTAGTTACTGTTTCATATGTTGAGTATCTTGAGGCCAGAGAATGTCACTAAATGTGACAATAAAAACTGAGTATGGAGCTTACCCTGATTGAGTGAATGTAGCATAAAACCCTAAATTATATGATGTTCACCAAGAAAAGGATCTTTAAGGTTGAACGCCCAATCTACCTAACAAGGTCTGTACTGATGCCGATCCAGATACCATCCCTATTGTTTGGCATTTCTGTTTTTAACGGCTTCCATAAGCCCAAGACTGTGGCAGGTTAAAGGTCACCAGCTCGACAGACTCAGGTTGAGTGAAGAGATTGTATTGAGTTACAGCAGGTTGACAGGAAGTAGTGTCAGGACTTGATTACGTCCTGGCTGTTTGGGACGCTGCTCAGCTCACGTGAATGAATGCAAGATTACAGCACAAACCAGTCTGTCAGCAGGAATTAGACGTTAATAGGACTCAGAGGATTAGATTCAAGCAAAGTTTACACAATGGTTCTTGTTTTCATAATTCTGTCCATCGTTCTTGTCTGTTATGAAAGCCAATTACTCAGCAGCTTCACTGCAGAGGTCTGTCGAGCACGGTGACACTGAGCTGTGATATCTAAAGCACTTATTGGGAAAGGAAACCGATAGTGAACACACCCTAAATGTCAAACCTGTTCTGATTCATTGCCATGTTGGCCTTTTCCTCTGGCTACGAAACTTAATGACTTTATTTCTCACAAAATCATGATCTTGACCTAAAGGTCCTGCTTTATCTTGTATAGGTATGGCTTTATCTTGTAATCTTACCATTTAAAGGTGAAGTCGGTAGTAGAGCCCGACCGATATATGGGCGGTCCGATATTATCAGCCAATATTAGGCCTTTCCCAATCTATCGGTATCTGCATTTATAATGGACGATTTAAAAAAACGCTCATACCATGGTCGAAAGTCCCTTTTTATTTTTTAAACATGAATTCAATACAATCACTTATGACGAATAAATTATTCTGATAAATAAATATTTAAAAAATAAAAACGGGCTGTCAACCTTGTTATGAGCGTTGGCGTTGCATAGTCTGTCCACCAGAGGGCGCTCGGCGCCCTGTTGGCAACACTGATTATTTATTTTTTGTTAAAGTGTTTTTGTTCAAAGGACTTTACGTTTCACATCTTATGTTTGTATTTTTCTACAATTAAATATATTTTGATGGCCCTCTGTTCTGTTGTGACAATGAAACAAATTATTATCCTATCATTTTAGTGAGAACTCATAAATAACTACAAATAGCTGTTAGGGTAATCTGTTTTGTAACACATTTCTGTATTTAAAAAATATATATATGGGCATATCGGATTTTTAAATAATTTAATATTTGTTGTTGTGGTACTGTACATTTGATTCATTTTATCATGTATCATCATTTGATGGTTGTTCTCTCTTGTCTCCCAGGAGTACATCGTCCGAGTCCAGAGGGGCGTGTCTTCAGAGAACAGCTGGCAGGTAAATGCACTGATTGTAAGCTCAGGCCAATCAGAATTCACCTGGCGGAGAACATGACAACTCTGAAATATCATACAATTGTTCTGTTTTCTGGCAGAAATAATAAACAATAAAAATACCCAGGCCTGATTAATAGATAAATAAGGGAATGTTTGTGTTGCAGGTGATTCGGCGTTACAGTGACTTTGATGTTCTCAACAGCAGCCTGATGGTGAGTTTAATCTTTCAGTCACACGTTAAATGTTGTAAAGCATACTGATCTTAGGGGTGCACAGCAGAGAAGTGTATCGGGGACGCTTAGGGAATCTGACAAAGTTCAAGCTACTCTTCTGCTGTTGAAGTGTTAAACTACTAGTGATGGACAGATCTTCTTCAACAACTCCTTTTTGGACTGTTATGGACTTTATAGACTACTCAAAGCCCTTTTACATAGTACAGGAACCATTCAGCATTCACACACATTCATACACTGTGGCCGAGGCTGCCCATCAGATAAACACTCGGACACATTTACACTCCGATGGTGCATATGACTGCAGGGCCAGGGATCGAACCCCCAACCTTCTGATTGGCGCTCTACCACTGAGCCACAGTCCCTATAGTCAGCGAGTGCTCATGAATGCCCAGCCTTTCCCACTCGTACTGCTCACTCTCACGCTTCCTGCTAAGGCGGTGCAGTCACTCAAAACACCGCCAGTGGGACAACCAATGACTGAGCAGGAATCCTTGTCTGGAACTGCGACGTCTGCTACTTGCCCCTCTGAAAAATGACGAGGAAATGTCAGTGACAGTTCTGAATTATCGTATTGAGCTTACATCACCTACTTACAATACATACAAATGGGATGCTTAATCAATGCATAAAATTCATATTTTATGGTGTACAGAGGCTCGGTCCTCGCTGCAGCAGACGCAGGTTCGGTTCCGACCCATGGCCCTTTGCTGCATGTCATTCCCCCTCTCTCTTTCCTCTTTCATGTCTAAACTGTTCCATAAAATAAAGGCCTTATATTTGATCTTTTAAAAATGTCCGCTTATACATGAGGACATGTAATTCATTGAAGAGAAGGTTAATGGGAAAGGCTACTCTGGCTGTCAAACGTGTGTCACAGAGAAAATGGCACCTTATTTTCCAAAAAAAGTATTAAAATCCAACAGTTTTGATACATCTGCATGTATCAACTTCTCATTTTCTGTCAAAAAGAAATGGTGGTGGTGGTAGTAGTAGTAGTAGTAGTAGATATTGTCCCTGTGGGACATTTGGGTTTGCGGCACAGTCGCAAGGCCCTTCCTGACAGGACACCAGACATGATACAAATAAATAGTCCCTCCATCAGTCACCGACAGACATAACATGAAGAAAATACATCACACTATAATACTACACTAGAGCTGGGCAATAAATCAATATTATATCAATATTGTGATATGAGACTAGATGTCATCTTAGATCTTGGATATCGTAATATGACAGAAGTGTTGTCTTTTCCTGGTTTTAAAGGCTGCATTACAGCAAAGTGATGTTATTTTCTGATCTTACCAGACTGTTGTGACTGATTTATTATTTGCCTTTACCCACTTAGTCATTATATCCACATTTTAGATGATTATTTATCAAAAATCTCATTGCGTAAATATTTTGTGAAAGGACCAATATTCAACACTACATTATCATCGCGGTATTGATATCGAGGTATAGATGTTCTCCTTATCACCCAGCCCTACACTTCACTACACACCCTTGGATGTGACCAGGCCAGCTGGACATCCAGCTTATTTTGACTGATCTAAGGTTTTTATGGCTTGTGGTCAGAAGCGGTGGGCAATTGGTCTGCCCATTACTAGAAACAACCTACTTTTCACAGCCTCCTTTAATGGGTGACCATAACAGAGAGTGGGTTTTTAATATAGACAACACTAGTGTCCATGGGGTCAGACCAATCAGTTCAAGTCAAGCGTGGTCAGAACGTTGTGAATGCTACAAGAGTAGGATGTTTATCGTATTCTCTGATCCTGAACGCGGTGCGCACAACTCAGTTGGAAGCTGAGTCTGGGGATCTGCTTTGGAAAATGGGCAACAGGAAAGTTTAAGTGAGTTGTAGGTAGTTTGCGACAAAATAAAAAGACAAATGTTAAGTCCATTGTTCCACATCTAAACACACAAACACCCACTGCCACACACACACACCAGCTTAGTCTTAGCCAACCTGCTTCCTGTTGGGAAACCCCCAGTGGCGGTTTGTTAAGACATGCTCAGTAGAGCTGCATGATATGAGGAAAATACACGATACTAGTTGTAATGAATAAACCGATATTAAAGTTTACTCAGTTCTGCATTTCTGCTGCTTTCAGTATTCTGCTGAAGAAAGTGCTTGTTGAATTTGAAACAAATGAAAGGAAATCATGTCTAACATTCTTCTATTGAACAAATTCAACGTTGAATTGGATATAAAAAGGCCCCAGTGACAGTCACATTTTGTAAGTTTGCAGTTTTCGGCTGATATTTCCTTTCAACTGACACAAGAATAATCCCTTGAGTGTCTTTTGCAATACGATGCCGCCTTTTGCGATGTGATTATTGTGCCTGTTGATATTGTGATGACAACAAAAACAGGGCTCAAGGCTTTGTTGTGTCATCGATTTTCCCAGAAGCCTCGGCTGGACTTGTGTTTGAGAAGTTTAATCATCGTCTTTGTACTGGTTAGCTATTAGTTTGGGAATGAATTATGTGGTTTTACAGACTGAAATATATGACTTATTGGTGGGATTGCCATGGAATCTAAACTAGAGTCAGTTGTCATAGTGTCTTAAAGGCTAGCACACATCTCCAACCTGGAGAAGTTCTAGCCCGTGTGCAGTTTTGTTATCTAGAAACAAGAACAGCACTAACGTCGTTTTCACTAATCTTGTTGTGGCTGGACTTGTTCTAGATGTCTTATCAAGTGAAAATCACTTACTGCACTGGCAGCCACGTTTGCTTGTTTCAAGCAATAGAAAGCTCATATCTACAGTGTTTTCACCTACATTTAATAGGGTATTTTTGCTTTGTGCTTTTTTGCTGTGTGCTTTAGTTAAAAGGATCACACACCAAAAAGGTGGGTCTCAAACGTTGGTTAGAATTAGATGCTATCGATGCCCATTCCTAGGCTGAAAGGATCTATTTCGATTCTTTATACCCGCATAGCTTCGATCCGCGCTGAGTCTTTAGGCTCAATCAAGGCCCTCTGGGAGGAGGATATAGGAGAGGCTATCCCTGACGAGCTTTGGTCACGTATCTTAATACGGGTGCATAAGTCTTCTATATGTGCTAGGCACCGTCTTATTCAATGCAAGCTTGTGCACCGCGTTCATTATACCAAGGCTCGTCTGTCTAAATTTTATAGCACGGTTTCCCCAGTTTGTGATAGGTGCCAACGGTCTCCTGCAAACCTTATACACATGTTTTGGCTGTGCCCCCAGCTGAAGAGTTTTTGGACAGAGGTATTTGTCGTTATATCACACGTGGTTGGCAGAAAAATTGATCCGAACCCCCAGAGTGTTTTGTTTGGGGTGTTTTCGGGGCCATCTCCTTTGTCCTCTTCCCAAGAAAATTCTTTGTCCTTTATGACCATTATTGCAAGGAGGATAATTCTTCTTAAATGGAAATCACAACAACCTCCTTCTTTCATACTTTGGTTGAGGGATATTGTTTATTTTCTTAAACATGAAAAAATTAGGATGTCACTATTCATCCAGTCACTCTGACGCATTCTGCTCTCTCTTGATCTTTAAATATTCATTCATCAGAATCATTTATAATGAGAAATAAAAACGGACTGACAACAATGTTATGAGCGTTGGCAACACTTTTTTTGTTAGTGTTTTTTTTTTTTTTTTAGACCTTTTATTATCAGAACTTTAATATATTTTGATGTTCCTCTGTTCTGTTGTGACAATAAAACAAATTATTATATTAGTGAGAAGTCATAAATAACTACAAATAGCGAATGTTAAGGAAATCTGTTTATGTTTTGTTATGCGTTTCTGTATTATTATTATTTAAATATATATTGCCCAATACATCCGCTTATTGGATTTTTACATAACCAAATGTTCCTATCGGTATCGGCCTTAAAAATCCTTTATTGGTCGGGCTCTAGTTAGAATCAGTTCAGGAATGTTTCATATTGATCTTTAGCAAATCTATAAGCAATGGAACTGCATTGTAGCAGAGTGGAGCGGATCCGTCTTTGTATATCAGCTTGTCCTGCTTGTGACTCGTCTTATGTTCAGGTCAAATCATTCCTGGATAACAGGAAGTTAGCTGTTTTTCTGCTGAGGTTTCCCCGCTCATTTCCTTTTTTGGGGTTTCACGCTGACCCCGACCTCCCGCCAGCCCCTGGTCTTCAGTCAACACGAAGCAGAGCTGTCGGAAACCTGCTTTCTCTATGTCTTGTTTTAACTACAGAAAAGGACAACCATGGCTATAGGAAATTTGTATTCAGTGGTGTTGAAAACAAACCTTAAATAAAAGTGTGAACAGTTCTCGCTCCATCTTTCTCTCTCTCCAGGTTTGTGGCATCAGTCTCCCTCTTCCTCCAAAGAAGCTAATTGGAAACATGGACAGGGAGTTCATAGCAGAGAGACAGAGAGGACTGCAGGTCTTTCTGGACACAATTACCCAGCATCCCTTGCTTTCCTGCTCCCTGACTGTCAAGAAGTTTCTGGACCCCAACAACTACTCTGCCAACTACACAGGTGTGTGTTCCGTCAACAGCTGTGGTTCCACCCTAGACCAAACGTTTTAGTCCCAGGAACAATGTTTTAAAGAGCTAAAAAGTTCCTCAAGCCCACTGTTGTCTGTGTTTCCTAAAGACCCGTAACGGTTAGACAAATTAGGCTGCGCTTTCACATGCTTCTACCCGTGAAAGTGCCCTGGAACGGCAGTCAAACCTGTAACTTACTACTCGTGAACTCGTACCAGATGGTTGTACTCCCAGTTACAGTTTTGACGTCACACACACACACACACACACACACACACACACATAAACATTAATGTTGACCCCTGTTGACTCTGTACAGAGTTGGTGATTAACGTTGACAAATGGAAATAAATAGACATAAATATGTAGGGTAAAGTAATTACTTCCCCACATTGTAATCAAAACAATACACATACGATTGTGTACTGCTAAAGGTTATGTTTATTAAATGAAGCCCAAAATATGTAACGGACTAGAAATCGCTAGGATGAGATGAGGCTAGCAATGTCAATGTAGCCGCTAGCTAGCTAACGCTATAGCTAACGCTATAGCTAACGCTAGCTATAAGGGTTTGTGGTGACTTTGCCAGGAACGCTAAGTTTTGAGTCGTGCCTTGAAGTCGTAACTTGCGGGCTAAAAACGATAAGGCCTGCTGGTAGTCTCAGGGCTGGTGGTAGTCTCAGGGCTGGTGGTGTACATAACTTGCTTTAAACAATTCAAAAATAAATTAGAAGCCCATATGGAAGCAAATAAGAGACGTAAGACTTCGAACTTTACCACCACTGAGTACTTAATATTATAATATTTTACTTTGATAACAATGTATCTGAAGGTTTTTGTTCTGAATTCACCTCTTTTGAAACTTAAAAAATATATATATAATTTTTAATGGTCACAAATTCAGATAAAACAAAAATTAACTTTCTAAATTTCCCAAAATAGATTCAGGTCGCTTGAATTTGATTGTTCAATTTCAGATCCAACAATTCAAGTTGAATATTCAAATAGTAACATCCGAGCTACGCAAGATAGCATAGGCATCTGAGCCTGCGTGCAATCAAACCGACTTCTGGCCTATCACGGTGTGACTGTGAGTCATGTGATCCAACAAAGTCTGCACTCTGATAGTGCTACAAATCAAGATCAACACGCCCTGGATATCTTTCAGTTACCCGGCTTCGCTAACCCTAACAAGCCCAGTCCAGGATGAGCTGAGTTACGACCTTGGGTATCAACTAGTACAATCAACCCTGGGTTTCCTAATCCCGTGACGCGGGCGTTCATATAAAAGAGGCGGTGTTTGCACAGCACGACCAATCGCAAACATCTACCAGAGCTGCATACATTAAATAATAAGAGCAAACTACAATTCTACATAAATTTGAAGAACAGAGACACTGTTTTACAGGCAAAACGCAATACAGTCACCTCCACAGTCTGAGGAAACCTGTCATTCAACCAGGAAACCGTAGCAAAACGTTGCACACTGTTTTAAGATTGAACGTGCCCCAGAAGTGGGTTTGATTGCATGCAGACACTTATTTGCTTCCATTGGGTACTTCTTAATTAATCAACTGGGTTTCAGTAGATCTATAAATAACTAGAAGGGCCCTCAGAGAGCACCTACCTCCGCTAAGGCACGCCCCACCTCGTTATGTTATTGCAGTGTGATTGTTGTTTTTTTGTCTTGTCAAAAAAATTATTCCGATACCAAATGAATGCAGCACAAATACCCTATCTCACAATGTTTCATGTTAATGAAAGTTTAAAATAATTTGTGTATCCACCCCCTGATTCGGATCCCCCCTCCAAAATGTAATTCCCTTTGAGCCCCTGCTCAACCCTTCCACCAGGTTTCATGAGAATCATGTCGGTAGTCTTTTTCAATAATCCAACTGACAAACTAACATACAAACATTACCTCCTGGGCAGCGGTAATTATTAATGAAGGGAGGGCATTATGGATAATAATTTGTTTGTATTATTTGAATATTATTGGGGGCACATTTTGACCATGATAGCTGCATGTAAATGAACATGATATTACATTGAGGATTTTGGTTGATTTATATGGACAGAAATGTCCAGTACACATAGACGTCAATAGACGAAAACAGTGTGACCACTCATTGTTTAAAGTGCTTATATTTTGCTAATTTTAGGTTCATAATTGTAGTTAGAGGTTACTGGTACATGGTTTAATTTTCAAACACAAAAAAATATATTTGCTGTACTACACATTGCTGCAGCTCCTCTTTTCACCCTGTGTGTTGAGCTCTCTGTTTTAGCTACAGAGTGAGACACCTCACTTTGGTTCAATCTTTGTTGGGAGTTGCACATGCTCAGTAAGTACTGCTAGCTTGTCAGTTGCAGAGTATGACGGCGAGCATTATAACGTGTGTTACAAAGTGATGCACCTTTGTCACAGAAGTAAAGGCTGGACTACAATAGAGCTGTTTGGAGCAGTTTGTGAAAAGTGTTGTCTGTTGGGGATGGTAAGTACCTTGGGGGGGGGGTTGTAAACCTATAACATGCAGACAAAAAGATATCACAATAAAGGAAAGAGAAAAGGCCAAAAAGCATAATATGAGCACTTTAAATTATCTTTGGCATTTTTCTAAAAAAGAAAAAAAAATGCTTTATGTGCTTATTAAAGTGTTTTGTCTGTCTGTCTGTCTGTGTCGCAGAGATCGCCCTGCAGCAGGTCTCCATGTTCTTCAGGTCGGACCTGAAGTGGGAGGTCCTGGAGCCTCTCAAAGACATCGGTGAGACTCCTGAACCTGATTGAAAATGTATAACATGAGAACTGTATGTATGCAACTTAAAATGTAGCAATAAGCTACAGGTCATATCAGGACAAGTCGGGCTGTAGCAGCAAACTCCCTGCAGGTACTGAATTTAGCAACAGTGCTTCATAAGTGCTTTGTTAACGTTACCTGGAAGAGGAAGAATGTGTTCCTCTTCTCAAGAGGTTCACATTGTGTCTTTTAAAGAATGCAGTATATTTAAATAAATGTTACATTCTCTGATGTGAAATTCTCATAGTTACAAATGAAGTGACATTCTGTTGTTTTTTCAGGCTGGAGGATCAGGAAGAAATACTTTTTAATAATAAATAAAGAGCAGCCCAAGGAGATGCATCTGCTGAGCTGGGTGAGTACATAAGTTCTGCTTAGTGACATCAATGTTTAGTGATCAAATAAAAATACCTTGAGGAGTGCAGTTCTCTCAGTATATTAACCCATTAATGTAATATAAGTGTGCGGCATCAGGCTTTTCATTCTGGGTCTTTAAAAAGTGAGTTACGATCAAATTTTATACGAAGTTCCAAACGTGCGTGTTGTGCATGTCATTGTTATTATAATATATGGTTAATGTTTCTTCAAATGCAACAAAATCAAACATTTTGCAAATATAAATCTGTGACACATTTCAGTAGGAAGGAGTTTTATAAGAGCAACAAAGACGGAAAGTTTTCCTCGTTCACTTCTCTCTGAAAGTTGTTCCCAGGAGCTTATCCCATGCTGAGTGATTTCCCACAGTCCAGAACAGATTCAATTTCAGGTTGATTTAGGTTCAATCAAATGGAATAAACTGACGTCAAAGTATTGTCCAGTCAAAATCAACAAACGTGGACGGAGAAATAAAGTCTGTGAAAAGTCTGATGGAAACTTTGATGTCTGTTCAACTGAAGCGAGTGTTTTTGTTGTTTTTCTTAGTTTTGTTGCTTGTTGAACTGAGAACAGATTTAGAGGAATTCCTTCAGAGCTTTGAAATGCAAATAAGGATTACACCTGATTTTATGGAAGGAAAAGTACATGAAGTCTAATTGGTGTGTGTGTGTGTGTGTGTGTGTGTGTGTGCCTGTGTGTGTGTGTGTGTGTGTGTGTGTGTACCTGTGTGTACGTGTATGTACGTACGTGGTAGTTGGACCTGGGTCCTGATAAGTTCCTGTCCGACAAAGACCTGCAGTCAGCCATGAAGCTCCTAACCAGCATCTCTGTACGTATCGACCAGTTACTGCACAGTAACTACGTATTCGGTGAAAACCGTTTGTTAAAATGATCTGTAACAAAAAAGAGCACACCTGTAGTAACGGCACTCTTCTTTGGTTACCTGTGGACTTTGTTTTTTTTTTTATGATCAAATTTTTATTTTCATATTCAAAAAAAAGAAGAAAAAAAAAGAAGTAAAAATAACACTTACAAACAACACACTGGTGAAAAAAGGAACACGTCCCAGGGTTACCTGTGGACTGTTGAGGTCGCCATTAACACTGCTACTGCACAGTGAAAGCAAGCTGTGTCAGCTGAAAGCTAGGTGGGGAGATATCCACGGCCAAACGTAGTTATTGCTCAAGCTTTTTTTTAATGAATTTGTTTTTGATGGCCATTCTGGTATCGATATATATATGCAGTTTATTGTCCCACATTAACAAATGAGACAGTAGCCAAATCAAGTCATTCTGCAAATAATAACCCAACTAAACCTCTGCTAAAGCGTAACTGGCATCTTAGCCTTTGAGTCTAGTGGAACTCCGATGGTTTGGGGGTATTTCTGAACAGGAAACTAATACATTTCTGAGAGTTTCAACAAAGCGGGTGTGACATTGATTTTATGGTAAAATCTACAATAAACATTTGGAGCCCTACAGGTTTTTGCAAAGTTTGCAAAACATACATAGATTTCAATTTCAACGCAAATTTGAATAGAATTCAGACAGACACCAAGCAAAACAGAGTAACATTTGTTTCTAATTATGGACTGTAAAAAATCTAACGTCCTCCTCCTTTCCAGACTCCATATCTCTGTCCGCTGTTGTTCTCCAGCACCAGCGAGTCTTCAGCTCTTCTCATCCGGCCGTTCGCTGAGAAAGGCTCTCTGAGAGACCACATCTGTAAGGTAAAGTGTGTGTGACGCAGGAAAAATGACGCCAAAAATAAAGTTCCTGCCACAGCTTTTAGTACTATGAAAGTAATACTTAAAGTACCAAATGTACTTATTATGCAGCAGCCCGTTTCAGAAACATATATATTCGATCACTTGATTTTACTTATGATGCAGTATGGTGTTCATCACTTTAATGTTGCAGCTGGTAAAAGTAGTTAACGTAACTAGTGACTTATGTTGTCAAATGAATTTTAGTGGAGCGGAAAGTACAATATTTTCCTCTAAAATGAAGTGGTAAAAAGCATAAAATGGAAATACTCAAGTAAACTACAAGAACATCAACGTTGTACTTTGGTACTGTACTTATAAATGCACTTAGTCACATTCAACTACTGTTCTTTGGTAGAAAGTAGTTCCACTTGACTCTCTCTTCTCCAGGTGAAGCCCAGAGAGAGTTACCTGAAGAAGTACTGTAACCCAAAGAAGAGTCAGGGCCTCGACCTGCAGCACATCAAACTGTACGGCCGTCAGATCCTGGAGGTATTTAGATACACACAAAACACACACACACAAAACACATGCAAAGAAATAAAACCCAAAGTGTTAATTGTTACTGAGCTGTGTGTGTATGTGTGTGGGCGTGTGCAGGGCCTGAAGCTCCTCCATGACGGTGGATTATTTTATGGTCACCTGCATGCGTCCAACGTAATTGTGGATGACGCCAGGTGTCGACTAATGGACGTAGAGAACGGCATGCTGGGAGTCCCCTCGGCACTGCGACCCGCCTTCACCCAGCTCAGGAAGATCAACGTATGTAAACACTGACAATGGATAGAATACCATAGGCTTATTTTCTTACTTATGTTACTTATGTTTTCCTTATGTTTTTTTAAAATTAAATTTATTGCTTGCTCTCTTTGTATATGTTATCTTATATAACTATATAAGAATACTTGATTTAGCATATAGTATATGCTTTTTATTGGCTGGATTAATGGGCGTGATAATAAAATGATGTCTTAAAAGCTGAGAGAAAAATGTGTGTTGCTGTAAACAACATCTTAGAAATCAACATTGCAGAGTGATCTTGTAAATGTACTAACATACTTTCATACTTACTTACTTACATACTTTGTTAATTGAAAGTTTATGATCCATTAACCTGAGTTATTTTATCCAAATTCGCTGTGTATGTTTTTGGATCTGCAGACCATAGAGAGCATCGACGTCTTCTGCTTTGGACATTTACTGTACGAGATGACGTACGGCCGACCGCCGGACAGCGTCCCAGTCGATCGATACGCCGATGTCCCCTACACCGCTGTGGGTCAGTATATTTACACACACACACACACACACACACAGGTTAACATGGACACATAGATACTATGTCTTTTCTACCTTCAGTCATTAGACTTGTGCGTGTTTGTGTGTCTGCGTGTCTGTGCGCGTGTGTGTGTGTGCAGCATCAGTGCTGCAGTCCATTCTGTCCACAGAAGCCTGTAAGAGCGGGATGCCAACTGTGTTGGAGCTAATCAAGACACCGTGAGTTCAGTTTTTGCTTCTCTCCTGTTGTTTTCAGTGAGCAGGGACACACTTATACTTAGTTACGTCCTGTAATGCCTGTTGGCATGTAGGGCAACAACAAAGGATTTTCCTTTATAGAGTCTTTATAGAGCCTCTGCTGTGATATAGGGTTTTCAGTTCTCCCTCCACCATCCTCCGCCAGGTGTTCTTGGGACGGCCTCTTTCACATTTGCCATCTGGTATCCAGTGACAGGCATCTCTATGCAGACATTTAATTCGCCATGTTGCCTGCTTGATTTAAAAACCACATCCATAATAAGCCGGCAAAATCTGAAAATACACGTTTCTTTTCATTGTGGCCTTCCATCCAAACAAAAGCTCAAAGTATACTTTCCATATTCAAGGAAATTGTGTTAATTGTGTTGCCTGGAACCCAATAGACTGGAACCTGTAAGTAAGTGACTGCACTTCATTTTTTCCACTACTGTTATCATAAAGACAGTTGCCATGACAAATGAATACCTTGGCTTTAACACAACAAACTTTTTTGTGAATTTAAAAAAGGCCACACGCAGGAACCAGAACATCAGCTTTTTGTTGTTGCTTATGAGTCACTGTTTGTGTTTTTTGCAGTCTGTTTAGTGACGTCCAGCTCCAACACTCAGAAAAACTCCAGATCAAGGTGAGAGGCTCAGTTTGAAAATGCTTCTCCAAGTTTTACCATGCATGCACAAGGTTATACACAACAGAATATTTTACTCTTGGAGGAGGGGGGGGGGGGGGGGGAAGAAAAATAGCAAATCCCTGAATCCCCATCCACTCCTTCAGGTTCCCAGCAGGTTAAAAGAGGCGCTGAAGACTGCAAAGGAGAGTCTGGAGAAGAGGCTGCAGGAGGAGCAGAGAGTGGTAGGTCACTAGAAACATTAAACATCTTTGATTTATAGCACTGAGCTGCTCCACTGGAGATATTTGGGAGGTCATGTCACTTCTTCAAGGCTCCGTCAATCATTTGGTCCAAATCTTTATTTTAAATCAGTGACCTTCTACAAGGTAAACACAGGAATTTGCTGCAGAGAGGCATTTTTGCTGGCTCTTGTGACATAACAGACTGGGAAAGCCTTGCAACATATATTCCCACAACCTTTTACATGTTGTAAACACATACAAACTCAGTGCTGACATCAGTGTGGAATTATTTTGAGCTGCTCTTTCTGTAATGGCCACTGGATGCTGTCATTGGTCTCTGTCACTCCCGTTGCACGTACTCAGGGCTGCCAACTCTCACGCATTGGCCGTGAGACACACGCATTTGACTGGTTTCACACGTGCACACGCCACCCCCCCCCGATTTCTCACGCTGAAGTGTCAGCCCGGTCGGTCAAATTTCTGAAAGATGAGTTTATTTATAGATCTACCTGTTGAGCCACTCGTGATAGACTAGTTGTGCTTTCAGAGACTGTGAGGGGGTTCAAGAGCGCTCCCCGGCTTCAGGTATGAGCTCTGAGTATCACAGACCGTCCGTCGCTTCGTGTCCACTCTCTCTGTAAAGATAGAGGGGAGCAGCGCGGCTGGTAGCGTAGCAACTTCAGTTCATTTTAGAGGACTCGCTCTGCTGTGGGGGGGCAGTGACGCGCTGCATCCGTGTAGTCCTCCGATAATGAGCAGTCACCTCTAAACTATGTCAGAGACCAGAGACCCAAATGGGCCTCTGTGTCTGTCAGACGGTCTGAATGAGATCCACCATATCAGCGCAGCAATGACATGCACAGCAGACTATATAACAACTACAACTCTCCAAATCTCGGACAACAGAGATGGGAGGAGTTATATTTTGAATGTGCACAAAGTTGTAAACATGAACAGAAATCTGATGAAACACATCTGAGCTATACTATACTATATATACAATACTGCAACGTTGGGCCACTATTGTGCTTCTATAACTTCTGTTCATGTCTAAATGTAACTGTAAATAATTCATTCAATGTTTTATAAAATGAACAATAGTAAATACAGTAAGTGGGGCACAGAGGATGAGGGCCAAACATTACTGAACCTTGGCACAAAGGTTAAAGGATAAGAATTTATGTAACTTAGTGGTTCTCATTCTTTAGAATTTCAGTGGTCTTAGTTTATCCTGCAACATTAATTTAACTTTGGGTCCCTGGTCCCTACACCAGGCAGGGACCCCTGGACCGGTTCACCACAGACCCAAATCTTCTCAGCTGTTGCTGACATATGCTCCTGTCTCTTCATGTGGCTCATTATGTTCGGCACATTGTCTGGGTCAGTTCTTATATCACAAGAAGTTAATAATGTAAATGCTAAATGCCCTAAAACCTGTTGATACTACAACAATGCAAAGGCTCTTAACCCTACAGTTTTGCACATATCATGTAACACTTGATTTCTACATTTTTTTGCAAGAAATCTCTCCAGAAAGTGCCATTTAATGCTGTAATTTTCAATTTTTTTCCCCTGGGGGGGCATACCCTCAGACCCCCCTAGGGAGAGCCCCATCCCCCCACATATAACAATTCCCAATTTAAACCCTGAAGGATAAAGACCCAAAGAAATTGCTTTGTATGCCGCAAAATATGGGTTGCCCCCCCCCCCCAAAATCTCACTCCGAGGTTTGGGGGAAAGTTGGCAGCTCTGCGTACTGCAGCCGTGCTTCTTCTCTGCTGCTTGGATAATTTCACCATGCCGTTATAAAAAGATGAAGTATGGTGAGATATGGGTGAGAGCATCTTGATTCTGCTCTTCAGCAGTGGCGCTCGCACTTGGCAGTGCAGGTTTTATTAAAAGGTAGGCACCTTGTAGCTTGTTTGAAAGGTAAATAATGGTGTGTATGTATGTTTGATTGTAGCTCCACCAGCACAGGAGGCTAACCAGAGCTCAGTCTCACCATGGCTCAGAAGAGGAGAAGAAGAGGAGGAAGATTCTGGCGAGGAAGGTAGGTGACTGAGTCTCCCACACACAACCACACATAGAAACCTAATAAGTTCAGAAACCCACAGGAACATACTTCAACTGTTTAGGAAGAATGAAATGCACACAATTAATGAACATGTACTGTATGTTTGAGGTTATTGGAACAAAGGCTAGTATATACACAAGAACATCTCTCCATTAGTGCATGTACAGATCCTGTGCGTGTGTGTGTGTGTGTGTGTGATACTAACAAAAATTTGGACACAGAGTGTAAATTGGAATTTCCCCATTGGGGATCAATAAACAGATTAAAATTAAAATTAAATTAAGAATTAGTACGGTTTTGTAAAAGCAAAATGGTGCTTATTGGTGAAGTAACATGAACAGTGACATTCAAAAGGATGTTGTGTTTTTGTCTTTGCAGAAGTCCAGACAGTCGGCTTATGAAAATGAAGAAGACATCACTGTCAGAAACAACAATAACTCCGGTTGGTCACTCCTCTAACTTCCCTCAACAAATACTCAACTTTGTCAGTCAGTTGGTTAGCCAGTTAGCTAGCTAAAAGTCTTAGGCTAACACTCGTATGTGTCCTCATACCTGGCAAATTAAGCTGATTCTGATTCTGATTCTAACCCTGAATGCTAAAGCTAATTAATTGGGTAGCCAGTTAATTAGTCTTGCTAAAAGCTAAATGTCTTGGGCTAACCCTGAGTGCTAAAGCTAATTCATTGGTTAGCCAGTTAGCTAGCCTTGCTGAAAGCTAAAAGTCTTAGACTAACCCTGAGTGCTAAAGCTAATTCATTGGTTAGTTAGCCTGGTAGGTATTGTTTTGGTTAGGTGAATAGTTAGTGTTTGGTTAGTCTGACAGCATTTACAGCAAAGCAAAAAAAAGTCTAACAATAATCTTAAGAAGTTAGCCCATGAACCGGGTATGAAATGGTTTTTGGTTAGCTAGTTAGTTTCGTGGCATGTCAGGTTAGACACCTAGTTGGTCAGTAGGTTCAAGGAGTCTTTATTATCCCCGGGGGCAATTTGTTTTGCAGCAGCATGTAACAGAAATAACACACAGGTTATACAGGAAACCAGCCATACATCTAGAAACAAAATAGATACGTACTACACGGAAGTCCACACCTCACAGTGACTTATTAAAAAAGCCTATAGTAAGATGGTTAGCTAGCCATGTATCTACAGTGTGAGTCAACCTTTTTATTTTTTATTTATTTGTATTAAGAAAGTCTCTTTCAATCGTTTTTTAGGTTCTGGAGCCAGTTCCCCTCCGACATGCCCCTCCTCTCCCACCCCTCCATCCACTACCGGTAGGCCTGTCTGTCTCTCTGTTTGTCCGTCTGTCAGTCTGTCTTCCCATCAGTCTGTCTGTCCTCCCATTAGTCTGTCTGTCAGTCAGTCTGTCCTCCCATCAGTCTGGCTGTCTTTCTTCCCCTCTGTCTGTCTGTCTGTCTGTCTTACCCCTGTCTGTCCGTCTCTGTTTGGGAAAGTATTGGACAGACTGTGCAGCACCCTCTTGTGCTGAGAACCTGCAGAGCTGTGGTGTGCGGTCTCAACACACTGATCCGATCAATAAAAGCATCTTTATCATTAACTTAAAATTCTTCCCTCAATTTTCATCTGAAATGTGTATGTGTGATTATGCAGACTAATCATTTGACTTGACCTTTCTGTTCGTCTCTGTCTGTCTCTTCACCCTCTCTCGTCCTGTGATTACCTGGTGGCCAGGCAGGTATCAGTCTCTGCCATAGTAGTTTCTTATTCACTTGGTTGTGTCTCTACCTATCTGGACACAGGATGGGAAACACTGATGTTTGATTTTTTTTTTATTGAAAGCATAAATCTGCTGTCCTTATTGACGACAAATCCCATAAAAAGACCCAAACCAGCAACGTGTTGGTCTGTCTTTGTAAATCTATCAAACAGCCCACACAGAGCCACTAAAAAATATTCTCAGAAGTGGAACGTCGTCGATACAGATTAATACTTGTTAGAATATTCAATTATTTTAATGGGATTTATTGACAATAATAAAAATGAAGAAAATCCCCAGATTTTCACGACATATTGACAGGAATGTGGCATCGGTTTCCTACCCTGGCATTAGTGTCTTCTTTTTTCCTTTCTTCCTCCTTTTCCTCTCCTCTTCTTTCTCTGGGTGATAATCACTTTGTCCTGGTGTAAATGCTGATTGGTCAACTGAACAGATAACTGTCATCTCCCTCTCTCTCTCTCTTCTTCCTGTGCTGTCTCCACCATAGAGCATGCTCCATTTTGACCGTGTCGTTGGGTAAAGTAAAAGATTTCTAATGTCGATGATGATGAAGGTCACAGGTGGTTTTTAAAGCTGTCGTACACCCTGGCATCCCAGCAAGCTCCCAGTCACAGACATCTGCCTCATGCTCATGATCTCAAGTAATGAAAGAATCGACTTTAAAATCAATTTTATCAACTGAATGGAAGCGGGATCACGGTGGCGTGGATGTGGATTAATTGCAGAGAGCAGCACAGGTTTAGATTAGAGTTACAACTTAACCGAAAGTTGAAATCCAGGTGTTGAAACTTGTGTAAGTAGTATCTTGTGTTACTTACTTGTTTAAGTTGGTAGCAATATGGACACAAAACATTAAAAAAATGTCCTAACGAGTGGCTGTTGTTGATATTGATATTTGGGAGTTAATAACAACAGATAGCATTATGTCATAGTATTTGTTTTTCACCTAAACGTATGATGTAAACATACAATCCAATTATTGTTCATAAGTTATGTACTGAGCGGGACATTACACAGTACCTTCAGTGCTCTCTTACGTAATGGAGACGCTGTTCTTCTTCCTCATTCAACCACCTTGAGCTGAAAGTGATGCCCAACATTGCTTCTTAAAAGTAACTAGAGTAAAAGTATACAGTCGGTAGTAAAAGGGCTGATGAGATCTGAAGTGAAGCATCAAGTCACTGCTTGCCTAGAACAGTGGGTCCGCACATCTTTTTTTAAAAACCTCACAATCTGCAATGGGCTCCAAACCTCACAGACAGTCCAACTTGTCCCTGATTCTGACCTGATGTTCTCATTGGAGATTGTGATCTGTCAGTTCTGTCAGCTCCAGCATGTCTGTCTGTTTCTGTCTCTATGTCTGTGTGTCTGCTTCTGTGTTTGTGTCAGATCTTTGAACGTTTGCTTTTGGTCTTTTGGTCAGAAGCATAATCAACTCATATATATATATATATATATATATATATATATATATTCAACTTTTTTCCATTATACGTATATATAGTTGCTGTTGAATGTCAATTTTTGCACCCCTACTGTAGTTTTCTCCTCCCAGTCTTATAAAGCTGCTCTACAGTGAGATCTGTCATGTTTTGTTTTACAATATAAAATACGTCATTAAATACACCACTCATGAGTATTTAAGCCTATATGGGTCTATGCTGTGAAAAGTAGCTAAATGAGACCACAAACGTCCAATACACTAAACCAAATCAGTTGGAAGCTAGCGTTGGGCAACCGTGCTGTAGATTGTTAAAGACGGACGTTCACTTTTTCAATTCAATTGAATTTTATTTCAATTTTATTTATATTACTAATTCATAACAAGAGTTATCTCGAGACCCTTAACAGATAGAGTAGGTCTAGAACACACTCTATAATTTACAAGGAACCAACAGTTCCAGTAGTTTCCTCCAGATAAAGCAACAGTGCGACAGTGGTGAGGGAAAAACTCCGGACCCAGGGTCTTGGTAGGCGGTGTCTGACGACCGGTTGGGGTTAAAATGGGCTTTTACTTATAAAGATTGCATTTACGCTGCTAAAATCATCAAAGTGATGTGTATTTGTAAAGATTCTCATAAACTTTTGTTTACCACAGAGCAACAATCTAAAATCCAATGAAACCATCTCATTGGCTTTATGCCGAGGGAGCACAGGATGATGCTAAAATATGTGATGGCCTACAAAAATATTTCATCCCTGCAACACTATTTGTCCACAAACATCTTGAAACTTTTTAGCACTCATTTTTGTTTGTTTATACTGGTAGGTTTTTAATTTTTAACACATCAATTACAAATTTGGTTTAACGTACACCACTGTTGATCATTTAGGAGATTTGGCCTGTAATTATCAAGCCTCTCAGAGTGATTCAAACATTCTAAAAGCGACACGTTGTTCCTATTTTTTTGTTCTACTTTTAGGACTAGGAGCAAACACATTTGATCAACTTAATTAATTGGACCCATTATCAAAAAACCCTATATCAGAAATGTGGGTTTCTTTCAACCAACTATTCAAGAAAAATATTGGGGAGGGTTCTGTGCAACACTCTTTACAAGTAAAACAAAGGATCAGTTCACTACTCTCATTGAATATGGGTTTTAATCAGTTTCATAGCACTGAAGAAACTGATTAAAATTAGCTTAAAAACAATTCAAAAATGGCTAAAAACACCAACAAACTGTCAAAAGCACAGAAACAAATTGACAAAAGACATCGAAAAAAGTGACAAAGAACTTCAAGAAAAGCTTCAAAACGTCAAATGAATGAAAAGTGACACAAATGTCCGAAAAAGCTTAAAAACCGTCATAAAACAACCAACATCAAGAAAAGCGTCAAAACAAGTCGGCAAAGACTTCTGAAAAAATGACTTACTTAAAATTTTGACGGGAAGACAACACAAGGGTTAACCAAGAAGCATATAGATAGATCTGTTAATATTTTAGAGTTCCAGACGTGTCAAACCTAGGAATAACCAGCAAATGGTGGATTTCCCGAGACTGCGTACAAAAATACCAGTTTTCCCCACCTATGACACATACTGTACACCAACAACGTGTACATAGTTGAAATAGGAAGGTGACAGTGGAAGTGATTTAAGATCTCCAACCAATCACGGTGTGTAATGCTGCAACATGCACCATGTGTGATAAGATAGGACTCGCGAGGATATGTCACACAGCTGAGAGCCAACTCCTTCAAACTATTCATAGGTTTACATCGGGTTGCATGTGTATTCTTACATTTAACTTTTGTATTCTTACATTCTACTTTGCAAATGTCTTATTGGAAACACTATGCATTTATTTTGCAATTATAATTTTGCATTATACATCCTTTGTAACTGTTTAACTTACTGTATTTGCCTATAAACAAAAAAAAAACTACACATACAGATGGCTACTATTCTGCATTTTCTATTTCTTACTATGCTTCATCAATAACTCGGTCCTCGGTTGGAGTGTTTTAGTCAGAGTGTAACTTTCAGCATGACTTTTAGAAGTGATTCTGTGTCCCTGGACCATTTGGTTTTAGATCGGTTTCCTTCCTTACAGTCTGCTACTGGTTCTTTATTATTTCTATGAAAGGATTAACTTGCAGATACTTAAAAAGTGAACATTTTGAAACCTTCATGCTGGTGCCTACTTTGGACACAGCCTTTAATAATCTGTAGAAACCAGCTTGTGATCACAGAGCCTATAAAAAATGTCACAGTTACTCACATTTATGAAATGTGGAAACAGATGGTCTCCGATGTGACTCATCTGATCACAGAGGTCTCACTGGGAGAGTGACTGTGGACGGGACGGAGAAGTCATCATAATATCACAGAACTAAAGGTCATCGTGGCTGCTTGATGTAATGAAAGTCAGTTTGTTCCACAGCCATCCTGGAGATATCGGTCACCTCTGCAGGCATTAGTGGGTTCAAATCTAATTTCATATCTTCCTATCACAGTCCAAAACAGGTAATTCGCTAAAAAAACGTGCTACTTGTATCCTGCAGTGACGGTTTCTCCAGGTGTGGTTAGCATCTGTCAGATTGAAAGATGTTCTTTCATTACGTTTTGTTACGTTCGCAGCTTTTGGCCTCTGCTTCACTTACATCGTTTCGCTTCTCTCCCTGTAATCCCTGTAAGTTTGTATTTAGTTTGGGGGATGCAAAATGGCACAACTGAGAGAGAATATACCATTTTAAGCTCAATTCACCATCAGTTCACTCTGTTGATATGGAAGAGAACTTGACAAAGCAAGTACAACTGGCCTGAAAACAGAGCGAAGTAGCCCCTTTAGTACAGGATACCAGAGCTGTAAAGGCACAGCTACTATAACTGGGAAAGAACTACAAGTCCCAGAGAACATTGCTGTGAGAGAACTTCAGATTCTGTTGCCATGCAGCAGATGGTGAGGTTGAGTCTTGCTGGTTAAATTCATGTTTAGATAAAACTTTTTTTATTCTGTGGTTCCATAGCAGCAGCAACTGAGGCTCATGGAGACTTAGGTAGTTTTTAGAGCTTTTTTCTTTTTAAATTAATATAATGGATGACTGTTTCACTTTCACACCACAGGCATTTTGACTTCGTATTCTTAAATAAGGCTTTTTTTGTTACTGAGCAACTTGTGTTCATAGTAACAACATCTGTTACGCTGGGTTTCCACAGGCAGCTGAAGTAACAGCGGAGCAGATTGATTGATTCCTAATGAGAACAGTGGTACGAACAAAATCCGCTACGGCGGCGAATTCCCCAAATGTTCACCGCTCTCCCAAAGTTGACTCTGAGTCAACTTTGGGAGAGCGGTAGCCAATGAGAGGCTAGACTCGCCAACGTGCCTCCAATATTTGATCCTGTGTTTACAGACGTACTATACGTGCAAACTAGCGGATTGTGATTTTTCCTATAGCCTGCTCTATGATACGTCTCTGTATAACTACAGAGATGTTAACAGCTAGCGGGGCAAATGGTTGTCCAGGCAGTTAGTACTCCTGGTGGGTTTTATATATATTTGTTGTAGCAGTAGTTGCATTGTAGTAACTTTAGTATTGTAGCAATGACAGCTAGCTTGTTGCTTGTAATATATAAAGTGATTTGAACTAAACTTAACAAAGCCAAGTGTGTGACTGGAGTAGAAAACATACCAAACAGTTGTTTGGGGCCAGATATAATATGAAATACTGTATATACGTCAGCGTCAGCTAACGTTTTCTGACACTCTGATGGAACTTAATCTCACACTTTATAAGTCCCAGTAATAACAACCAGTTACACTTTATAAGTCCCAGTAATAACAACCAGTTACACTTTATAAGTCCCAGTAATAACAACCAGTTACACTTTATAAGTCCCAGTAATAACAACCAGTTACACTTTATAAGTCCCAGTAATAACAACCAGTTACACTTTATAAGTCCCAGTAATAACAACCAGTTACACTTTATAAGTCCCAGTAATAACAACCAGGTCGACACAATGTTCTCATATTAAGCCATTTTAGTCGCTTGCTTACTTACTAATCTGCACCATGAAATGACCACTTTCTTCTTCTCTGGTGACTACCAACGTTAAACTTCCCAACTGTCTTCTGCTCTCCCTCTGACAGATTAGATGGAGACTCAGCCAAAGGCGGGAGTTTGGCACAACCACTTCTGATTGGCCAAAACGTCGGTTCTGTTAACCCTTTCCTTGACCGGGTTACAGGTGCATAGCATCTGCGACAGCCACCCAGGATATTAAAACAAGTTTGCTAACTCTCACTTGAAGCAGAAAAATTGATTAAAAAAGGAATAATTAAAAAAAGTTTATTATTATTATAATTGTTAGGGGGGTGAGATGAGCCCCCCTAAATTAGTTGGCATGGGCAAAATGCAGTGGTCTGAACTGTACCACCACCCCCAATTTTTTTTCATTTGTTGGCATTGGCAAAAATGGTTTTGCGCACCGTCGTCATCATGTGGTGGTGACACAACTCCGCTTGAGTTAGAGTCTAGAAGGGTTGCCGGTGGAAACCCAGCGTCAGGAAGACCTACCTGAGCTGACAGCTGGGAGGAAACTGATGGTGGATTGAGTTCAGCCTGGACACTGATCTGCAGGTGCTGGTTTCACAGAGAGAAACTCTTTCTGGAAAATCAAATTTTTAATAAAACTTTGGTAGCACTTTTATAAAGTCACCCTTACTTAAAGGTTCATAGGTTGTTAGTACTAGCTAATACTTTATAAATCGGTCAGAAGCCATTCATTACTAAATGTTTTCAAACGAAAGCTCCGTGTGACTTACACTTCCTGAGGATGGCATTATCACCAGAATGTCAATTTTTGCACCCCTACTGTAGTTTTCTCCTCCCAGTCTTATAAAGCTGCTCTACAGTGTGTAAAGATTATCATAAACTTTTGTTTACCACAGAGCA
Organism: Etheostoma cragini; assembly: GCF_013103735.1. Classification (NCBI taxonomy): domain Eukaryota; kingdom Metazoa; phylum Chordata; class Actinopteri; order Perciformes; family Percidae; genus Etheostoma; species Etheostoma cragini. Next base: position 23,520,972 of record NC_048410.1, read on the forward strand.
ACAATCTAAAATCCAATGAAACCATCTCATTGGCTTTATGCCGAGGGAGCACAGGATGATGCTAAAATATGTGATGGCCTACAAATATATTTCATCCCTGCAACACTATTTGTCCACAAACATCTTGAAACTTTTAGCACTCATTTTTGTTTGTTTACACTGGTAGGTTTTTCTAACATTCTAAAAGCGACACGTTGTTCCTATTTTTTTGTCCTACTTTTAGGACTAGGAGCAAACACATTTGATCAACTTAATTGATCTTAAAGCTCCGTGTGACTTACACTTCCTGAGGATGGCATTATCACCAGAACGTTACTGAGAATGATCACATTTTAAAGTTCAAAAATCCCTTTATCCTAACATCATATCTAACTTATTTTTGGCTCTTATGTGCTCTGGGATTCACCGCAAAGACAGCTCCAATGGATCACTGCACCACTTCCCTTCTTTAAAAGAGGCTTCAGTGCATTTGGATTAGGACAGAAACACGTTTATTAATATAACACTTATTAACATTTATAATTGCAGATGACTAGATAGGTTTTGCTGTTGGCTAATTAGAAAAAGAGAAACCCATGACCTATACCAACAGCTATGAGTGACTGACCAACAAGGTGTTTTTTTTATTATAAAACCCAACAGTGGTTCTTGTTAATGGCTCATAACTGATCTCGGCCTATTAGTAAATTATCTATTAACTGTTAATAAACCATTTCTTGTGAAGGGTGCATCATAAGACGTAATAATTTATACTGTTTATTGATCCCCAGTGGGGAAATTACAATTTACAATTTCTCTGTTTTGTTAGTAATTACTTCACACAGGCCTGAAATACACACACACACACACACACACACGCCCCCCTCCATTTGTGCTGTACATGCACAAATTGAGAGATGTCACACTGAGTGGTTGGGGGGTGCTCAAGAGCACCTGGCAGAGCCCACTAGGACCAATCCACACTTTGTACTTTGGTCCGTACAGGGACTTGAACCAGCAACCCTCCTGTACCCAACCCAATCCATAGACCAGTTCATCTTTGCGTAACCAGCACCTGGGGGATCTGAATGCCAGCAGAAACCAGTGGGGTTGTTTTCTCTTTCCTTTTATTCTCTCTCTTTTTTTGTTATTTTCCAGGAGCCCAGGCTACTCCTCCACCTCCCCCTCCCCCTCCTCTTCCCCCTGCTGTGCTGGACTCGTCCTCCTGTCCCCCTCCTCCCCTGTCCTCCTCTGGCGGAGCGGGAGGAGGTCGCACCGCCTTGCTGAGCTCCATCCAGGCCTTCTCTAAGAACAAGCTGAAGAAGTCCAAAACCGTCGACCGCAGCAAACCCATCATCTGACCCCGCCCTCCGTGGCAACATGTCCTCCCCGACCAGGAAACCGTCTGGATGGACCTGCTGGTTCTGCACTGTGGTCTGGACCGCTTTACGTCCTCCCTCCCTGAGATGTGAAAAGGAATCACTAACAAAAGAAATCCAAGTAAAAATTTTTGTTTTTATTGCTATTCCTGCTTTTTCTGCTTACATATTTTTTAATCTGTTGCTGTGGTTGGAGAGAAGCTCAAACACCCTGGACAGTCCGAGGCACCTGAAGGTGTGTCCTCTCTGACCGCATTATCTCCAAAAATTGGTAAACTCAACATGAATGTGGGGAGCTTTTTTGGGTCAACCTGCTGCTTCAGCATGCATCCTACTGGCTTCTTTTCTTGTATAGTGCCAGTTGAACATTTGAAATCAGAAGTTTGTGAGCCACTGTGGATGCTTCATCCTGCTGGGTGATGAAGTTCAATTCCCTGGATCCAAAACTCTTAACTTCAGTGCTCTGACACCGTCCTGGCACTGCCCTGGTTCAAGCTCCAGCTTTCTCTCTTTGAAATCATCTCATGACATGTTGTCTCCAAGTGTCACTGCAGGACGTCCGTGATGAAGAAAGACTCTAGGAAATCACTAGAGCTTCTGTCATTCCTGTTTGTAATTATGTCCCAAAAACACAATGTTCTTAAAATCAAGAAGAAGAAAAAGTCTCCAGTGCAGAATATCTCAGCAGAAATCAGAAGTTTTTTGTTTTAGAATTTTATAAAAGTGTGTGAGACACAAGGAAAACGTAACTTGCAGGTTTATTTCTGTGTGTTTTTAAGGTAGATAACAATTATAGACAGAATTAACTAGAGAAGGAAGGATATTTGATTCCAAAAGTATATTTTATACAAAGGATGTTTGCTGCAGTGTGTGTCTGAAACTACACAAACTACCTTTAATCACCGTCAAGTTGGGCTCCCACCTGCCGTTGGTTTGGTTTGGTACGACCCAGGAGAGATTAGTTTGACTTTTCTATATTTTGGGCCATCTGTTCATCAGTTAGAGATGCTGCCACTGAAAAGGCATTTGTTAAAACCATGACATGGATCCTCTGCGCTGTTCATCCCAGTTACGAACATGTAGAGAAAGTCCACTGTGTTCTGCTCAGCTCTGTAAGCATGAGGCGTTCTGATTGGTCCGATGTGGATCCGCTGGGAACAACTTCACGGCTGTTTCAAAGAGCAGGACCTAATCCTACAAAGGACCTTACCCCCAATGCTACAAACTACATAATGTGTGTTTCCATCAACCTGTCTGTTTGGGACACTTTTAATTTGTGCATCGAGAAGCTGAGTTGAAACGGTCGAAAAGCAAAAATTTTATATAGATATATATTTAAAAAAGCTTTTATGCTTGGCTCAAGTGGAAAAATCTGTGTATAGATAAAACATAATACGACACAGACTTAGTTAATACATTATGAGTACACAAGGCATGTGTCCATTAAAGAGACCAAAACATCAGATCAGTGAGAAAACAATCCTCCAATAAATACATGAAATAAACAATAATGTTATATTTTTATCATGTTTTCAGACTCCCTGAGAGGCGAGTAAGATACATTTTTCGTGATCCATTTTCTAAGTCTGATCTAAATAGTTTTCTCTCCTGTGTTGATGACTTTACAACCGGTGGGATTGTTTTTCTAAGTTCCTCGTTTTAATCTGGTAAAACGGGTGAAAAAAAGGTCTTGGCCGGGGTTTTTCTTTGTTTTCTCAGGATCATTTTCAAATGTTCGATGTTGTAATACTCATTTCCAAGTGCTCCACTACCCCATGTTGCAGTTATGTTAATTTCTCCGTGCACTCTTAACACAAGATATATCCTGTATATTGTGTAAGAAGGTTACCGTATTTCCTCAAAAAGACAGGTCTTGAATAATTGCCAGGGTGTAGTCAACACAAAGAAAGGCCAGACCCCAAATATAGGCTGGGGAAAAAACTATGGTGGATAAATTCCCCGCTTAGCATAATATATATTTCCATTGCTTTTCAATTTTAAAAATTCAACAGTATAATTAGGCTTTTTTTAACAACAATGATTTTTCCACCATATGATCCTGTGTCACAACAAAAGCCCTGTTAAGAAATAAAGGGTTTCTTTCCACTGAAATGCTAAAGGGCTTTTTATTTTGTACTAACAGTGTAATGCAGTAAGTTGTAACAGGGCCAAACAAGGATTGGTGGTGATGTACTTTTTCAATAGGGGGAATTAGGAATAAAGGCCTGCTTCTAACACAGGCCTGGTGCCTTCCACAGCTGACAAAGTCCCTGGTCACTATTTGAGGAAATACGGTATGTAACATAGCTGGCATGTCCTTCTTTTGGTAATAAATGTATAATGTGTAAGTGATGTGGGATTGATGTGGGAAACTCAGCTGGAAGAAAATGTGAATGCTTTCAGTCCTATCTAGAACTGGTATGGGGGTAGTGGTGCACTTCAGCCTCTTGTGGCCAAAAGGAGTTTTACACAACAGAAAATATCCTTAAAAAGAAAACCCAGATGATCATGGAAAACCCTTTTTTTTCAACTTTTCTTAGGCCATAAAAACAGGAGAGAAAACTATTTAGATCAGACTTTTCTTTGTTTCCCCACTTGCATCTCAGGGCTTCCACATCACGCCATCTGCCCACTTTTTCTGCAAAGTTAAATGGCCCCTACTGGTGAATTTCTTCTTTTGTTTTTTAAACTTTGTCACAAGTGACAGAAAATCATCTTTCACAGGGCAGGTTGAAATGAGATAAAATACTAATGAGCGCCACCGACGGGTTATCTTGACGTAGCCGACTCCTAATGCCTAATATGGTCATAATGTGGTGGATGGAAAAGCTTTTTCTTTCGCTCCTTTGCTGGAATGTTTCTTAAAATTTGTGCGACAATCGATATATAAATCTTCAGAGAGTTGAGAGCAAAATGAACTTTTTCACCCTTCTTCTCTACAGTGACACTGTCCCCATCACACTGAAACCGCTCCCTCAACGTCAGTAAGACTTTTGCTGCTTGACGTGGCAGAAAAAGAAGTAGTGGTGTGGTAGTGTGTGCCACTATGGCTAACGCAGCTTCTCTCTGCATTCTCTGCATTCGGAAATAATGGCCTTGCTCTATGAAATGTCAAACTTGCACTCTTGGTGAGAGAGCCTGTGACAGAGATCCTGGCCAGACGTGTGTTTCTGCCCCATGGCCGAGCAACATGGATCCACAGCGACGTCCCGCTCAGCTTTTATTGGAATTAGGGTCTGAAATGAACCTGAAATACGTGTTTTATTTCTTCCACCAACATCATTTCCATTATGTAAGATTTGTATGATTTTGCTTCTTTGCACCCCTCTACATTCTTATTATTCAACATATATGACCCATACTGCTGCTTTTGCATGTGTGGGCCCATTTACTTGAATCACTTACACTTGACATCACTGGTAATCATTTTCCAAATCCTCATTTTTTTTAGATTTTGTCCCTTTCACACAGCCGTTGGTTTCAGTCATTTCTATGAACATCTACTTGCAGAGACTTGAAACTACAGAGTGTTTCTTTAGTCACCTTTGGTTTTACCTAATTACTTTATAAGTTGTGTGGTATTTTTTCAGCTGCTTGCAGGTAGTGTATTGAACAGTCATACTGGTAAGATTAGTAAGATTAGAGATCGAACTGGTAAAATTGGAGGCCAGAAACGTTTCGTATTGCAAGAAATGGCCAATTTCCAATTTCCCAGCACCCCCCTTTGCTCATTCTGTGTCTTTTGGATTTGATCTTTTAAAGACGTAGTTAATAACTGCAACACATTTCAGCAGCTGATTCAGGTCTGTCAGTCTGAAAGCTTTTATAGTCTTCTCCAGAATAAAAAGTTATTTCTCACTGTGTGAAAATCTGATGAGGGCTGTAGTGCAATTGGGTTGAAGCATTGCAAAAATCTAGTGTCCAACATAATAAAATGGAAAGATTTATTGATGTAAACACATCCGTACTAACCCTGAGTATTTTTAAAAAACTGAATATTTCAAAGGAAGGAGGAGGGACTAAATGCACGACATTCAAATACTCGGACCGAACTGGACTCGAAAAATTCAGATTTAGGAACAGCCCAAAAGGTTTTCCAGATTAGAAGTTGGACTGTATATTAATGCATCAACAAGGAATGATTGAATTTTTAAAGAAATGAACGGATCTTTCTGCAGTTTACCATTCTTCATAGAAATTCCCTGAAATAAAGAAAGCGTTTAAAAACCCTTGATATCAGAGAAGTGACATGTTTGCCCTTCTCTACTCACCATTGTTACCCTCCAGAGAGCTGCTTACCTTCATCGGATGCCCGTCCACGGTTAACTTCAGACCCTTATTTTGTTGATTGCTGTTATTTTTAAATGTTTCATTTGTTTTAATTAATTTTTCTTAAATCCGTTTGCATTTTTGGACCCGGAGCTGAGATTATATTATTTTATTGTGCCATGTGGATTCTTGTGCCTACAGAAATATGAATGTCTTTTTTTTTATATATATATATTGTATGTGTCAATACTAGATCATTTGTATGTATAAAGGTCTGTCTGAGGATAGTAACACTTTTGCACACAAGATGTTATTATCATTGTTATTACGTGGTTATTAAGTTTTCGAGAAGCCAAGGTCACGTCTTGTTTCTGCCGACCAACAGTCCAAATCCAGGGACATTTAGTTTACAGCAAAAATTATAGTAATATATAAAACAGAGTGGAATGGAACTTTTAAAAAGTCAAAGTGTGAGTAAATGTTAAATTCTTGGATTTGGGGAAAGAAAACGGGTGATTCAGATCCGTCCGTCCGTCCGTCTTAAAGGAGAGCTTTCTCTGGTTCTGGGCTCTTTAACCACTACAGGGTCTGTGTAGTAGCTGGGCTGGAGCTTTTATCGCATCATATCAGCAGCTTGAGTATTTTTCCGAACTCTTTGGACTTCCCATCCATAGTGGAAAATATGACAACTGGGCAACTCCATCTGCTGAGGAAGATGGTGCGATGGTATGCAGTAGAAAGCTCTGGAACAGTGACTAAATTGACCTTTTTGTGAGTTTTATTTTCTCAACTTCTTACTTTCAACCTTTGAAGATGTACTGAATGCAACTTCACAGTAGATCTGCAGTTAAAAGTTCAACAATTTTTCATTATGAGACGATTTAATCTGATTGCTGAAAAGAATAATTTGACATTTTCGCAATTGCACTTATTTGCTTTGAGAAGGTCCACATTAATCATATGTCTGTCTGTTAAGCATGAAGTTTTGTGGTGTTTTTAAAAGCTTTTTCCAACATATTTGTAAATTTTCCGGAGTTCTTTGTTGATATTTTTCTGCACTTTTGTTGTTTTTGTTCTTGTTTTTTTCTGTTATTTTGTCACTTTTTTTCAACAATCTTTTAACAATTCTTTTCTTCAAATGTTATAAAATTGAATAAAACACCCACATTCAATGAAAGTAGGGAACTGATCATTAATTTTTCTTCTCGAGCGTTGTACGGAACCATCCACCTTGTTATTTTTAACAATTTGGTTGAAAGAAACCCATATTTCTGATATAGAACATTTTTGTAAACAAATGGGTCAGATTTGCCCCCGAGGACAAACGAGGGTTAAACAAGCAATATAGCATGGCATGTAAACTGGGGATTAGGTGTTCCTAGGCAGACTTTATTACAGTTAGACAGAGGCAGGCTCCCCCATTGTTTTCCGCCTTTTGTATTAAGCTAACGGGCTTCAGACTGTAGTTTTATATTTAACGGACAAATATGAGTGTTATCCATCCTCTCATCTAACTCTCCGCATGAAAGCCAATCAGCGTATTCCACAAAATGTAAAATTATTCCTTTAACAGTGCGCGTGACTCAGCACCACGAGGCCGCCGGGGTCTCCTTTACTTGTTTACTAACTCTAAGTTGTATTTGGATTGACAGACGGATCTTCCCACAGGAGGCCACACATGTCCCAGTTCTCCTTCTTGAATCCAGGATTAGCTGGCATACTGTGTGCTAAAGTGTTAGCCTGTGATTCGGACCGAGCTGATCTTGTGAATGTTGAGCTCCGGTGACTCCTGCCGCCTGATGACTGTGATCACTTTAAAGCAGTTTTCCGTGCTGAAACCAGTTACTTTTATTCTTCAGTGCAATCCGGTCCAAGGGTCGTTATCTCGTACCAGTATGTGTCTCTGCAGCACTTTACCCACGAGGGGGGGGGAAGAGGAGCGGTGTGTTTGTTAAAAAACAATTCAAAGTCCTAGAGATGCACTGCATTACAAGTATATTGGCATTAAAAAAAAAATGTCTGCTACGTCACCTTACACTAGATGCATCAAATGTTTGGTCCCGATGCCACCTTCAAATAATTAATATATATTCAGCTCCATAATGACCCTCCTCATTATCTATATACTATTTTCTTTTTCTTTTTTTTATCTATCAAGACTGCTGTGATGAAATGATACCTGTATGAACCGAATAAACATTTAATAAAACAAGTGTCCATAACAATTGAGAGTAAGTTGTGTTAATTGCAGATGCTTCTTGTGGTGGACTTAGAACTGAGGACGATTTAAAAACACCTAAATCAAATCATGGAAAAAAAGTCAAATATGATACACATTGTGATATGTTTTTCTTCTTCTTTTGTGGTGGTGGGGGTGCGTTGCTTTCAGCTGCAGAGGGGAGAGGTGTGGGGGGTAGCTCATTAGAGCAGTGCCAGGTGGGTTAACGGACACAGTGGGTGCTTGTTGGTCTGCGCACACTCTACCCTTTATATGCAGCAGAGGGCTGGACTACAGATGACTGCCACACACCACAAACAGAAGGAAGCTGTGATATATATATATATACACACACACACACACACAGTGGCTTGCATAAGTTTACACACCCTTGCTAAAAAAAATTTAAAAAGAGGAATAAAAAAAAATAAACATACTTTGAAAATGTATCTTAATTCCTGCATTCAAAAAAATTAGAAAAATCCGACCTTTTAAGGACACCAATTTTCTTTGTTAATGAATATTATAAATAAATCAATTTTCTTCCTTAAAATACAGGGGGCATAAGTATACACACCCCTATGTTAAATTCCCATATAGATAGGCAGACTTTTATTTTTAAAGGCCAGTTATTTCATGGATCAGGATACTATGCATCCTGATAAAGTTCCTTTGGCCTTTGGAATTAAAATAACCCCCCCCCCCCTGTGATTCACCTGATGTCTCACCTGTTCCCCGTGGTGAGACCCCCCCCCCCCCACATCATCACATACCCTTCACCACACCTAGAGATTGGCATGGTGTTATTAGTTAATTCAATTCAATTCAATTTTATTTATAGTATCAATTCATAACAAGAGTTATCTCAAGACTCTATACAGATAGACCACACTCCAGAATTTACAAGAACCCAACAGTTCTAGTAGTTTCCTCCAGAGCAAGCAACAGTGCGACAGTAGCGAGGAAAAACTTCCTTTTAGGCAGAAACCTCGGTCAGACCCAGGCTCTTGGTAGGCGGTGTCTGACGAGCCGGTTGGGGTTGGAATGAAGAGTGGCAATAACAAAAATAGAAAAAATTAGTAGTCTGTAGCAGTTTTTTGTAGTAGTTCATGGCATAGCAGGGCACTGTGCGGCATTACAAGGCACAGAAGGACGTAGCTGGGCACAGCAGAGCGTGGCAGATGAACATGGCATTGCAGAACGTGTAGTGGGACCATGGCATAAGCTGCAACCATGATTTTGGAGCCTCCCTGATCCAAGGAAACATGCTGGGGGGAAAAGAACAGAAGGACTCCCGGGAAATGACTCCCCAGAGCTAGGTTAGTAACAGGCTTTTCTGGGACATGGATGAACATAAATGGGAAGCTAGAAAGATAGAGAAGAGAGGAGCTCAGTGTGTCGAAACAAGTCCCCAGTTGTCTAAAACTATTACAGCATAACATAGAGAGGCAGGGCAAAGAGAGGAGCCGGGTCAGGCTAGAACTCTCCCCAACCGGATTGGGCTGTATCGCCCTGCCTCCCTCTAGTTTTTCTATATTATTGATTATATGACAGATAAATCTGACAATTCTGGTTCCACAGGAGAGGAGCCTGATAGCTGAACGCTCTGGCTCCTGTTCTACTTTTAGAGACTCTAGGAACCACCAGTAACCCTGCATTCTGGGAGCGTAGTGCTCTTGTAGGGTTGTAAGGTATTATGAGCTCTTTAAGATAAGATGGTGCCTGACCATGAAGAGCTTTGTAGGTGAGAAGAAGGATTTTAAATTCTATTCTGGATTTTACAGTAAGCCAATGCAGAGAAGCTAAAACTGGAGAGATGTGATCTCTTTTCATGGTTCCTGTCAGAACACGTGCTGCAGCATTCTGGATCAGCTGAAGAGTCTTTATGGACTTTTTTGAGCAAACTGATAATAAAGAATTGCAGTAATCCAGCCTAGAAGTAACAAATGCATGGACTGTTTTTTCTGCATCATTTTTAGACAGGATATTCCTGATTTTTGCAATATTACGTAGGTGAAAAAAGGCGATCCTTGAAATTTGCTTTATATGGGAATTAAAGGACATGTCCTGATCAAAGATAACTCCAAGATTCCTCACAGTGGTGCTGGAGGCCAGGGTGATGCCATCCAGAGTAACTATCTCTTCGGATAATGCGTCACGGAGGTGCTTGTATGAAGGTAAATATGGTGCAAAAGTGAGAGCGCGTAGATGCGATGTGAGCACTTGTAAAATATGACGCGCTCTCACTTTTGCACCATATTTACCTTCATATTGCTTGGGTCCCAGAGCAATAACTTCAGTTTTATCTGAGTTAGAAAATTAGAGCTCATCCAGGTTTTTATATCCTGAAGGCACATTTGAAGTTTTGTTAACTGATTAGTTTCATCCGGCTTGATCGATAGATATAATTGAGTATCATCTGCATAACAATGAAAGTTTATGGAGTGCTTCCTGATAATATTGCCTAAAGGAAGCATATATAAAGTGAACAGGATTGCACCGAGCACAGATCCTTGTGGGACTCCATAACTAACTTTGGCGTGCACAGAGGAATCATCGTTAACATGAACAAACTGAGATCGATCTGATAAATAAGACTTAAACCAGCTTAGAGCAGTCCCTTTAATGCCAATTAAATTTTCCAATCTCTGTAATAAGATATGATGTTCAATGGTATCAAATGCAGCACTAAGATCTAATAACACCAATACAGAGATAAGTCCTTTGTCTGATGCAATTAAGAGGTCATTAGTAATTTTCACAAGTGCTGTCTCTGTACTATGATTAACTCTAAATCCTGACTGAAAATCCTCAAATAAGCTGTTGCTATGCAGAAAGTCACATAGCTGTTTGGCGACTGCTTTCTCAAGAATCTTAGAGAGAAAGGGAAGGTTGAATATAGGTCTATAGTTGGCTAAGACATCTGGATAAAGGTTGGGCTTTTTCGCAAGAGGTTTAATTACAGCTACTTTAAAGTGCTGTCGTACATAGCCTATTAATAAAGACAGATTGGTTATATCTAGTAGAGAAGTGTTGACTAAGGGTAAAACTTCTTTAAGTAGCCTAGTTGGGATAGGGTCTAAGAGGCAGGTTGATGGTTAAGATAAAGAAATAATTGAATTAAATTGATAAAGATCAAGTGAAGCAAAGCAGTCTAAACATGTATCTGGTTTTACAGCTGTTTCTAAGGTTCCTGAGTTTAGAGATAAGTCAGTGCCAGTTAAAGGCAGGTCTTGGTGAATTTTGCTTCTAATCGTTATAATTTTATCATTGAAGAACCTCATAAAGTCGTTACTACTAAGAGCTAGGGGAATACTTGGCTCAGAAGAGCTGTGACCTTCCGTTAGCCTGGCTACAGTGCTGAAAAGAAACCTGGGGTTGTTCCTATTTTCCTCTATTAATGACGAGTAGTACGCTGTTCTGGCATTACGGAGGGCCTTCCTATACGTTTTAAGACTATCTTGCCAGATTAAACGAGAATTTCTACATGTCTTCTCAACAAATCTTCTCAAGTTTCTGTGATATTTGCTTAAATTTGCGAGTTTCAGTGTTATACCATGGAGCTAACCATCTTTGTTTTATTATCTTCTTTTTTAGAGAGGCAACAAAGTCGAGTGTCGTGCGCAGCGAGCCTGCTGCCGTATCGACAAAATTATCGATTTGGGAGGGACGGAAATTAGCATAGGAGTCCTCCGTTACTATGTGATTTGGTAATGGCCTTGCAACATTTATAGAAAAGGTTTTCTGACTTTAGTGGTAGAAAAGTATTTACTTAAGTCCTACTTTATCAGAATCAGAATCAGAATCAGCTTTATTGCCAGGTATGAGGACACATACGAGGATTTTTTCTTTGGAGCATCGTTGCTCACACTGTGCTTACACACAAAACAACCAAAACAAAAATATACACACTAATATATACACACAATATATACATACTCTAAACCGAACAATATAGAGGCATGAGTGAACAAAGAGTTCAATAAAAAATTATTTAAATATTGATCATAGTGCAACTAACTCTACTTATTTGCCAATTGTTTTAAATGTATGCTAATAAATTAACCAATACATTTCAAACATGGTATCCCTTGGTAACATGGTTACCCATGGTAACATTGAAAACAGCGTCAAAATTGATGAAAAGATTGACAGAAATGTAAGAAAAAGTTGAAAACATCAATAATAAAGCGTCAACAAATGTGATTTTCACTTTTGAAAGGAAGACAACACAAGTGTTAATCCTTTCTAATAAACTACATTGGGGTGTTAGTAAGCACATAAATACAGGATTTGAGTTAGCATTCCACCAGAGGTGAGTTAACATAAGACATGTAGGGTTTTTCCACATTCAGCTGTCATTTAGATTTTTTGATTTTATTCCAGGGACAGCTCATATTAATGAACGCTTATGTCAATATGCCAGAGTTAGCCAAAGGGCTATTTTTCACCTGCAGTCCATAGACAGATGGTAAGGGTCACCTTAAAAGTTGTAAAATTACATATTTACATAACAATGAAACAATTACAGTACATTTGGTAAAAAGTACTGATAAGCTAAAATGTACAATAGAAACACAGCTGACCAACAATCAGACGAGACATGAAAACATGCACACACACAAGGTAAGAAGGTAGATAGATAGATAGATAGATAGATAGATAGATAGATAGATAGATAGATAGATAGATAGATAGATACATAGATAGATAGATAGATAGATAGATAGATAGATAGATAGATAGATAGAAGGAAAAACTCCCCTTTGGGAAGAAACCTCGGACAGACCCAGGCTCTTAGTAGGCGGTGTCTGACGGGCCGGTTGGGGTTAGAATGAAGAGTGGCAATAACAAAAATAAAGAAAAATTCCACCATTAGGCAATGACCATTAGGCTGAACTTGTCAAACTGGTGAAGTCTTTCATGAAATGACATGAAGCTTCATAACCGATCACTAGCTAAAATTTCCAATTCAATTTAGTTTAAGAAATTATATTTCAGAGGTACGGAGAAATTAATAACCTGGGCTCATATTGAATCGTTGGTAGTGTGTGTCTAAATGTGGTTGTGTATGGGTAAATATATATGAGGTTATGTGAACTTTTCAATATATATTTTGAGATATTATATAGAGGTGAAACTAAAAAAATGAGCTTATAGTGCAAAAGTTCCTTCATTTCAGTAATTCAAATTAAAAGGTGAAACTAATATATAATATAGACTCATTACATGCAAAGTGAGATATTTCAAGCCTTTATTTGATATAATTTTGATGATTATGGCGTACAGATTATGAAAACCCTAAATTCAAAATCTCCGAAAATTAGCATATCACATGAAATCAATAAAAAAAGGATTTTAAATACAGAAATGTCAGCCCTCTGAAAAGTATGATCATGCATATGTACTCAGTACTTTGTTTGGGCCCCTTTTGCTTGAATTACTGCCTCAATGCAGTGTTGCATGGGTGCTATCAGCCTGTTGCACTGCTGAGGTGTTATGGAAGACCAGGATGCTACAATAGCGGCATTCAGCTCTTCTGCAATGTTCGGTCTCATGTCTTTCATCTTTCTCTTGGCAATGCCCCATAGATTCTCTATGGGGTTCAGGTCAGGAGAGGTTTCCGGGCCAATCTAGCACAGTATTCCCATGGTCATTGAACCAGGTTTTGGTACTTTTGGCCGTGTGGGCAGGTGCCAAGTTCTGCTGAAAAATGAAGTCAGCATCTCCATAAAGCTTGTCTGCTGAAGGAAGCATAAAGTACTCTAAAATGTCCTGGTAGACAGCTGCGCTGACTCTGGACTTAATAAAGCACAGTGGACCAACACCAGCAGGTGACCAGCAGATGACCTGGTTCATTACTGTGCTTTTTTTTTTTAATTGAAGCCTTCGCTTACTCTAAATTGGTTTTCAAATTTTCCTTCATTTCTCCTGTTGTGTGTAAAGAGGCAGGATATGTGCTGAAAAGAGATGGAAAGCATGGTTATCTTACCCTCAGAAAGGTGAAGTCTGCTGCTGATGTCTCTGTCAATTTGTCTTACCAGTGGACATCTCTGCTCTCTCCCGAACAGTTGCTTTTTTGGACCCCACCACAGACCCCTCCTCTTTTTGTCTTCCACATGTGACATCCGCTCAGGAGAATGTGTGTTGGGTTACACAATACATCATGTGAATTATTGGGACCTTTTGGTGTAGTTGGTAGGTGCATTTTTAAACAGGTGCGTCTTTTAACAGAGCCAGGCTAGCTGCTTCTAGTCTTTATGCTAACTCCAGCTTTGTACTTGAATCACACTAGATATTGATACTGCACGGATCTTCTCATTTAAACTTAAGACAAGTGAATAAGCCTACTTTTCAAAATGTCAAACTATTCATTTAAACAATATGACAGTCCTTAATGAGAGACACTGAAAGCGGACAGGGTCTGTTGTCTTTTTGAGGACACAGTTGGTGTTGCCAGGGTACAAGCGGACAAAATGGGTTTCCTCAGGAGGGGGGCTGGCGTCTCCCTTAGAGATAGGGTGAGAAGCTCAGTCATCTGAGAGGAGCTCGGAGTAGAGCCGCTGCTCCTTTACGTAGAAAGGAGCCAGTTGAGGTGGTTCGGGCATCTGGTAAGGATGCCTTCTGGGCGCCTCCCTAGGGAGGTGTTCCAGGCACGTCCAGCTGGGAGCAGGCCCTGGGGAAGACCCAGGACTAGGAGAAGAGATTATATCTCCAACCTGGCCTGGGAATGCCTCGGGATCCCCCAGTCGGTGCTGGTTGATGTGGCCCTTGAAAGGGAAGTTTGGGGTCCCCTACTGGAGCTGCTGCCGCCTGCGACCTGATACCGGATGAGCGGATGAAGATGGATGGATGGAGTTGGTGTTGTAAAGAAATGCATAGACTGAAAGTTCTTTTCAAATACTTTAACCACCCTCAATGACTTCATCCCCCAATCCCCTTACATATGCATTTGTGTTCGAAAACAGTCAATACAACCTTTAAATTATGAATTGAGTCACAAAACAAGTTGTGTGAGATTCTTGGTTTAAATATTTCAAAATGGAAAGCCTACCAATAACATTAAAAGCTCCCACTGGAACCAGATTTGTTTAAAATGGCCTTAAACAAGTTGTGTAAGACTCTTTGTTGAACTGCTTCAAAAATAGTATTCCTGTGTGCAAATCTGTTTAAATGGTCTTGAATGTTATATCTTTGCCTCCAACAAAGATCAAAGTTCCGGTTATAATGGAGGGGGGAGGGGGGATTTGACAGGAGGCATTGTATAAAGCATCTAGAGCAGAGCATATTTACTCATGTACTACACTTCATAACAAATTTGCCACTTACCACTTCTACTCTGTCACATTTCAAAGACACATATTGTACTTTATTATTCCAGTTATTGGACAGCTTTAGTTACTTAACAATTTGCATAAAAAATACATCATAGGGTGGCAGTAGCTCAGTCCGTAGGGAGTTGGGTTGGGAATCGGAGGTTTGTGGTTCAAGACCCTGTACGGACCAAAGTACGGAGTGTGGCCTGGTAGCGGGAGAGATGCCAGTTCACCTCCTGGGCACTGCCAGGTGCTCTTGAGCAAGGCACTGTACCGTTGCAACAGGTGTAAACCGAGCCCTGGGTATCCTGCTCTGCCTTTGAATAAATGAAAGCTCAGATGTTCCGATCTGGAGGTCAAAAAGGGCAAGGTTACCTCCTCTTCCTCCACTTTGCCCACCGAGAGAATTTGGCCTACCCATGAGAGAGACATCATGGCTTTCAAACGAGCAAAGTGGCAGCTGGTCCCTGGCCACACTCCCAGCCTCCACCTTTTCCAATTTTCCCTCTGGGGATCAAAATAAATCTTTTTCATCCACTACTGTTATGCAAATACAGTACGTTTATCCAAATACGCAGCAAGTGGACACAATTCTCCAGTTTGATGCCGTTTTATCTTTACAAAAAAGAGGACACAACAGAATGGCATTATTAAAAGGAGAAGAAATTTCCGACCATTGTGTTGGGTCTATATACACTTAGGCTGGCGAAGACTGAAGGGTCCTGACGGCAGACCAATCAGACTTATTATTTATCAAGGTATCGCAAATGTTCAGGTTCTGGCAACGTTGAAGAATAATTATTAGACATGTCTACAAAACAAGCATTTATTTTACAAGAAATAAACGCATGCAAACTCATCAAAATTACAATTCAAACCTGTATCATATTGCATTGACATCAAGGCCTATATGATCTTCTGTTTCAGATTTGAAATTGAACACATGTCTACGGGAAAATTAAAATACTAACTCCCACTCCATGATTTATTGTTTGCAAATGGATCTCTAGCAATGCAAACTGTCTAGACAGGGCCTTAATCTGGGTTGCGTTGTAATGAAAAAAACAAATACAAAAATCCATTTAGTATGTTCAGTATTTTTATTTTGTCGTTTTTTTCATTCTTTACATTTTTTATGTTTTCGTGGCAGAGTTGATCTTCCACAGTCTACATAATGACAACGCAGCACAATCATAGACAGTTAAAGAAAGTGTACAGTGTCCTTGGATTTTTTTTCCTACTCTCGACGTTTGTCACGCCTCCGTCTACGCTCAACTGCTGTGATTGGCTTTTCATAGTGACAACTTCCGCCCTACATGTAAACTGCAGCTCTGATTAGTTGAAACTTCTGACGTACGTAGAGTCTACGCCTTCTCTCCGGCAGAGGACAGATTAAACATGGCGGCGTCCGTGAGGTGCTTTCTCCGCTCAGGAAAGGTATTGAGATATCTTTAACAATATCTTTTGTGTAATGTTTTTGCATTTGTAGATGATTAGTGTCCGTAATGGCGTCTCTCTGTCTTTTCTACAGAATGCCGTGTCGGCTCTGAGCCGGCGGGGGTTTCACAAGAGTGCTCCGGCCGCTGTGCAGGTCAGTGTTAGCAGCGTAGCAGGCTAGCCGTAGCTAACACTTCAGTTGTTGTTGGGTTTTGATGTTGTGTAACTACAGAGTTAATGACAAAGTACAGCTGATATTTGTTATTATCAGTAGTTACATGGTCGGACTATATTTCACCTGTACTGGTCTAACGTTAAGTTTAACGGTTACTGCTATTGCTGAACCAAGGTGTCACATCCTGTCAAAGATAATTCTCATCTATTAATACCAACAACAAAATCCATTAAACATGTCGAAATTAAACTTTACTGTCATTATAAAGAGACTTTCCCTTTAATTAGGCGTGCATACAGTGTGCAGATGTGCATTGGGTTTGCAAAATGGAGGTTATTATAAATTATATGTACAAAAAGATATATGTTTGGGGTTGGGGAATGCATCATCATCAGGCAGATAAAAGAATCAGAATAAGCCCGCCACACCCTTTCTTACTTACTCTAAACTATTATTATTTGTTCACAGTGTACACCTATATTAGTGTATATAAAATATACAAAAATATTTAAAAGACAAGTATTGCAGTTGTACTCAAATATGCAAATTAGAAGTAGTTGTAAAAGCCACATTCACAACATTCATTGGAGTTCTGATTTAGAGTGTATCTGTAGTTCTCCCGGACAGTTTTAGAGAAATCTGTATATAAAAATGTATTGTACCAGACTGTAAAACAGTCAGACCTCTCTAACAGGATAGCTTGACCTATGAAAGACGCTGTCCTCTGGGTGACAGTAGTGGTTTGGACTGACTGCAGCCAACGCTGTTGTTGTTTTTTATTTATTTATTTATTTTCTCCAGATGATGGTCCGTGATGCCCTGAACCAGGCGATGGACGAGGAGCTGGAGAGGGATGAGCGGGTGTTCCTGTTGGGTGAGGAGGTGGCCCAGTACGACGGAGCCTACAAAGTGAGTAGAGGCTCACTAGAACACAGTGGACAAGTTTTGTAGAAGGGCAGTTGTGACATATTTCTGCACATTGTCTTTTGCGAGATGCTAACTAGCCAGTGGTTGGACCAGATATAGGACAGAGTAATATTGCTTGTTGTCATTTCAGTCGCGCTTCCTCCTTCTTGAAACCTGTTTCTATCACAGTTGCACACTGAGGCTGAGTCAAATTCCGTAAAAGAATCAGAAAGAAGTTTATTGCCTTATTGCCACAGTACTTACCCTACGTGGAATTTGCCTTGGTGATTGGAGCACACAACCAAACATATTAAACATTAATACGAATAAACAATAAATACAGAAACAAGATATATATATATATATATATATATATACATACATACATACATACATACATACATACATACAAAAAGCTACACAGAAGCAGATTCAGGAGATGACATGGTGAATAAAGATCAGGCTAGCTGTAGGTCATTTTAACATTGGACAGTTCAGTAGTTCAGCCTGTTATCTTAGTGCAGCCACACTTATTATAGTTTCTCTAAAGGAAAATTATGGTTTGTTAACTTGGGTGCCATAGTTATGTGCATCATTTTGATCAATAATACCATTTGTTCTTCTCATCAAGTGTAAAGCAAAGATTAAAAAGGACAAGTAACATGAGCAGTCAGACAATTGGCACACACTTTATATTTTACCCTTACAGAATAGGTACTATAAAATTATTTGGGAACAAGTAATCTTATATTGCCGGTTGCTTGGTTTCATTCTTATGGTATTACTGTGTGTGTAGGTGAGCAGGGGTCTGTGGAAGAAGTATGGCGACAAACGCATCATCGACACTCCGATCACAGAGGTGAGACTATACCTATATCACCCTTTACAAATGTTCTCTTTTGTGCTCTTAACTGAATCCTCTCTCTCTCTCTCTCTCTCTCTCTCTCTCTCTCTCTCTCTCTCTCTCTCTCTCTCTCTCTCCGGTGCAGATGGGCTTTGCCGGCATCGCAGTGGGAGCCGCCATGGTAAGTTTCTTGTCGTCCACAACAGAGTAAGACTCAAAACATGGTCCACCCATTTATGCATTCTCAAATGACAAGGCCTGGCTTCGGTGGCAAAAACGCCCTTCCCTGGGTGACACACTGAATGTGCGCTCTTCCTATAGTGTGTTTAAAATAAGGGCGTAGTCTCGTGATATCTATCGTAGGTTTCTATAGAGCTAAAATGAATGGCCATCTTGGCAGTGCCTGACGTCACCTAAATCCTGGCTCGGATATAATTTGTACGTGTTCTGACCTAGGAGTGGACCTGTGAAGACCTCCACTACATCATTTTTTATAACGTCAAGTAATAAATACAAACATCATGTAAAACAAAACAAAAAATGTGATAAAGTGTTAAATTTAGTTCAGAGTTGCGGTGGGTAGAATGCAAAAGAAACAACAGTTTAAAGTAGAGTGAGACCTCTTCCTGCTGCTCTCCCTTTACCCTAGTCAAAACCCGATGTGAGTTGCTTGTGCATTGCTTTGCAATAAGTAGCCTATAAGATGCTAACGAGAGACTTCTGTAATTTCATTACAGTAAAAATGGACCTACTTTACCAAGTTGGTTCACTCTGGCTTCTGTCAGGTGAATGGAGCTTTGAGCTAATGTTTGCAAGTTTATTATTTTATGGCTTTCACAAATTTTAGTAATTATTGTAATCCGTAAACGGATTAAATCTGACCATGCACGACTTACATCTGCACTCAACTCACATCGGGCAGAGACACCCCTCTTTGTGGCAATATGCATGTCAGAACAGCCAATAGGATCGCTCTCGCTCTCTCTAAAAGGGCCTGCGATTGGACATGGACTCCTGTGACGGCTAGATTTACTGAAGCCTGAAAACTAGGAGGTGCAATAGTCTTGTTTTCTCTTAGACCACTCAGTTTACAATATACAGAAAGATTATTATGAAATTTTGCCTGTTTAATTCAAGTTCAAAGTTTTATTGTCATAAGGACAGATGTTTCCCTGTACAATGAAAATCTTCCTTTGCTGTCAACAGAATGCCGAAAATGTCAAATATACAAATATACAAAATAAAACAATTTTAAAAGGCAGCATGTGAGAAATTAAGCAATAATAATGATAATAAACTGTAAATAATGCAAATTGCGAATGTGCAAATTGGAGAAGTGTAAACAGTACAGTTATGAGTATAAACTCCTATCTGCTATTTAGGAGTCTGATGGCAGAAGGAAAGATAGTTCTTTAGTCTGGAGGAACTGCATTGAACACTTCTGCACACCCCGGCCTGAGGGTAGAAATGTGAACAGTCCGTGCTGGGGAGGGCGGGGTCTTTGAGGGTGGAGGCGGCTCTCCTATGGACTCTGCGAAGGCCAATGCTCTGCAGAGAGGGCAAGGGAGTCCTGGTGTTCTTCTCTGCAATCTTCACCACTCTCTGCTGGCGTTTGCGGCCCATAGCAGTAGTGCCGCCGGTCACAGAGGGTGGGATGCAGTCCAAGTGTAGACAGTTTATGGGTGAGTTTGTGGGGGGTGACTGTAAGCAAAAGCAAAGCTGTAGTCTAGGAAAAGCGCCCATAGCTTTAAAGGTATCCTAAGTGATGATATCCAATACACTTTTTGTCAAATTCAGTGAATACTTTCTCACGGTCACCTAGCTCTCTATTTCCTGTGTTTGTTTATACACAGCCCTGGCTGTTTAAAGAGAAAACAATCCGAAAGGAGCACTCGAGTCACAGAACACTATTCCAGCTAATCAGCAGCCGGCAGTGGCGGGGGATGGGAGGGAGGCAGCATGTGAATTTGCCAGCCGGCCAGTAGTTATCTGTCTGAATCTGGGACCCGGGCGTCTGAAGGGGGAGGGTTGTATTGGCAGTAGAGTTCAAACATCAACAGTTTTTGCGCAGCATCGCTTACTGCACTCTTTAAGGCAAGGCATCTTTATTTGTATTGCACGTTTCAGCAACAGGGCAATTCAAAGTGATTTACACAAAAAACAGATAAAACGCAAGTTTAAAAGTTACATTGCAGTATAAGAAATTAAACATTAAAGAAATGAACAACTATTTAAAGAAAGGCAACATCAAAAGGAAAGGTCTGAACTGAGAGTTGCGGGGGACCTGCAGGTTTCTGAGAATTTGTTCCAGATATGAGGAGCATACTGAATGCTGCTCCCCCCTGTTTATTTCTTACTCCTGGGACAGAAAGCAGACCTGTCCCAGAGGATCTGAGAGGTCTGTGGGGTTCATAGTGTAGTAGAAGATCAGAAATGTGTTTTGGCCCTAAACCGTTTAGTGACTTATAAACCAACAAAAGCATTTTGAAATAAATTCTTTGAGGCACAGGAAGCCAGTGTGATCCACTCTCTCGGTCTTAGTGAGCACTTGAGCAGCAGCGTTCTGAATCAGCTGAAGCCGTCTGATTTTTTTCTTTTAGGGAGACCTGTAAAGACACTGTTACAGTAGTCAAGTCTACTGAAGTTGAAAGCATGGACAAGTTTTTTCCAAATCCTGTTGATACATAAGTCCTTTAACCCTTGATATGTTCTTAGGTGATAGTAGGCTGACTTTGTAATTGTCTGAATGTGGCTGTTAAAATTCAGGTCAGAGTCCATGACTCCACAAAGATTTCTGGCTTTGTCTGTTGATTTTAACATTGTTGTTTGAAGCCGAGCGCAGACTTTTAATCGTTCCTCTTTTGCTCAAAAAACAACGACCTCAGTTTTTCCTTCATTTAATTACAGAAAGTTCTGGCACATCCGGTCGTTAATTTGTTCAATGCACTTAGTCAGTTTTTGTGTTGGACTATAGTCCCCTGGTGATAAGGTTGTGTAAATTTGTGTGTCGTCCACATAACTATGGTAACTTATTTTGTTGTTTTCCATAATCTGAGCCAGTGGAAGTATGTAGATGTTAAACAGAAGAGGCCCCAGAATGGAGCCTTGGGGATCTCCGCACGTCATATTTGTATGCTCTGAATTACCTATTGACACAAAGTTGTCCCTATTATTTCAGTAGGATTCAAACCAGTTTAGTACTGAGCCAGAAAGGCCAACCCGGTTTTCCAGCCGGTCTAGTAATATGTCATGGTTGACCGTGTCAAATGCAGCGGTGAGATGAAGTAATACTTTTTTGCCACTATGTCATTAAATGTGGATGTCATTGAAGACTTTGACAAGAGCGGTCTCAGTGCTGTGTTGTTGGCGGAAACACGACTGAAAGGTGTCAAAACTGTTAAGTGACAAGAAATGTTTGAATTGTTGAAAGACCGCTTTTTCAATTATTTTACTTAAACGGAAGGTTTGATACTGACCTATAGTTGCTGTTGAATTTAACATGATGTCTCTTCTGTGTACATGTGTCCATGTTATTTTGTCAACATTGCTGATTTAGAGTGTATCTGTAGTTCTGTAGTCCAACCACTGGCAACACTCACATTAGTAGCCCAACCACTGGCAACACTCACACTAATGTTACCTTTGTCCCAACCCCCCTCCCAGGCTGGCCTGAGACCCATCTGTGAGTTCATGACCTTTAACTTCTCCATGCAAGCCATTGACCAGATCATCAACTCTGCGGCAAAGACCTACTACATGTCAGCTGGTTTTCAGTCGGTGCCCATCGTCTTTAGGGGACCCAACGGAGCATCCGCAGGCGTCGCCGCACAGCACTCGCAGTGCTTCGCAGCATGGTGCGTTCATTGACACCTGATACTGTTATTACTCTCACTTTTTACAACTTGGATCTTATTTTTGTAGTTTTGTCCATTATTTTATCAGTAATAATACATTGTAATCACCAAGGTAACAGTTGAGATGTGGGTAAAAAAAAGACTACAGTAATAGTCAGACAATGAAAGTTCCAAAAAGGAGATATCCTTTGATGGTGGTGGTGGTAGTAGTAGTAGTAGTACATGTAGTAGGTGAAGTAACAGTATGTGATGTTGGTCTGACAGCAATGGCGTTGACAGACTATCCTGATAATCAGCTGTCGGCGTTGCTTCAGTGTTTTCCGAGGCTCTTTTTGGACCAACTCGGGGAGACTGACAGTCCGACTGCCTTTTCTGCCAAATGTCGGCCGTCGGGTTTGTGTGTCAGAACCTTAACAGTTGCTGTGCCGGTCTGCAGGTACGCTCACTGTCCAGGCCTGAAGGTTGTGAGTCCCTGGAGCGCAGAAGATGCCAAAGGTCTCCTAAAATCGGCCATTAGAGACGACAACCCTGGTGAGGCACCGCACTACAGCAGGTCAAAGTTCAACACCACAAAGAATTCAATAAAGTTCTTGCTGATCCACATGTGGAGCAGGTTCTTTCTCCTCAAGTGGGTTTTGGTATTTGGACACATCTTAAAAGTCAGAAACAATGTCCAAACCAAGTTTTTGGGACATTGTATACGCACCCAGTCAGTTTTGGTTTCAAGTTGCATTAATGCAACTGAACTAAACAAACAATTAGCAGATAAAAAACTATTCATAAACTAAATTGTATGTAATTGCATTTTATAATGTATTGCATTGTAATTCTAAAGTGTAATTATTTAATAGTTTCTATTTTTATTCTATTGTCTTTATTTTATATGAACTTACTGATTCTGTTACACATAGCTTTAAGAATGCTTAATGGAGAGAGGGATTCGTTTACACCTTTTCAACATCGGACTAGAATGCGTCACTAACACTCTGACACTGTGTGTTGCAGTGGTGTTCCTGGAGAACGAGCTGATGTACGGCGTTCCCTTCGAGATGTCCGAGGAGTCACAGTCCAAAGACTTCACCATTCCCATCGGCAAGGCCAAGGTGGAGAGACAAGGTGAGACCTGGTCGTACCAAACCTGGCAACCTCACTGGGACGACAGGAGTGGAGGCAGTTTCACACAGTCACTGCACCCAAGAGCAGATAGTTCCAGCATCAGTATCATGAGCTGGTCCTGTCTTACACTTAAAATCACTACAGAGGGCGAATAGATGGGTACCACAGTCTGTAATAGTGCTGTAAAAAAATTTGATTTTTAGGGTTTGCATAGATAAAAAAATGGAACTACAATATGAGTTTTATTCCCATTTACATGCTGATAAAAACGGGTTGCTAATTGCTAACTTGTTAAGTTAAATGTGACTTAAAGCTCTCTACTGGTCCTTTCTGTGTTTCAGGGACTCATGTCTCTTTGGTCACTCACTCTCGGTACGTCAGTCACTGCCTGGATGCTGCCGTGGTCCTCGCCAAGGAGGGAATCGAGTGCGAGGTAGAGGAAGGAACACACCTGTTGGCTGACACAGATGACCTGTGCTCTGCATGCCTGTTAACCACTTCCCGTCTGTTTTTGTGTCAGGTGATCAACCTGCGCAGCATCCGTCCTCTGGATGTGGAGTGTATTGAGACCAGCGTGATGAAGACCAACCATTTGGTGACAGTGGAGGGCGGCTGGCCTCAGTTCGGGGTCGGAGCGGAGATCTGCGCCAGGATCATGGAAGGTAATGGCTGACAAACTGCTTTAAAGCCCTTTTCAGACCTTGGTGAATGTCACATTGCTATTTGTCTGTAGTGCACATTTGTTAGTACATTTAGTAGGTGAGTTAAGGTTCCTTACGGCCAAGGTTGGGTATTGTTTGGTTTTTTCCAAAATCTTTCCAATGGCACATACTAAGGAAAGTTCATTGTGGGACTGGTTCTAGTGGCTGTAATTCTGCACCAAGGCTGAATTTTAAGATCTATATAAAAGCATCTAAAAAGCCCCACGTCATGGGACCTTTAACGTCCAGATGTTGATGTCCTCTACAGTGAAATACAGTCACACTTTACACCGTTTAGTTGTCAGCATTTTAACCGTGTTTAATCTAGCTGCACGCTAACGGTAGATTAACATTACCTGCTGCTAAGTGTAGTGTTAAATAGCGTCACATTTCAGAGCATCGGAGAACAGCACAAAAGGCATTTAATCGACACCGAAATCGGCATTGTGATTCGCTCCGGTAGATAGCGGTAGCTAAGGCACTGGTGCCCTTTCGGTACCCAACCCTACTGACGGCGACAAGGAGCGGAAATTCCCACCTTTCTCACCATTTAGAGGCCATCAATTAAACTAAAATTGTCAACCTTCTGTGTGTGTTTTCAGGTCCTGCCTTCAACTACCTGGATGCTCCGGCCACCAGGGTGACGGGTGTCGACATCCCCATGCCGTATGCCAAAATCCTGGAGGACAACAGCCTGCCCCAGATCAAAGACATCATATTCTCTGTTAAAAAGACCCTCAATGTCTGAAACACACACACGGCAAACCCAGCTGAATCCTTCTTTGTCTTGTTCACACAGACGGTGAAAGCATTTGAACCATGTGTAAATACAGCCAAACAATTCCTTTTAAAAATGCTCCAGATTGTAATGTTTTTTGCCAGATGTTGGCCTATGAAACGCACAGCTGTATATCTGCCCCAAGAGCAACGCACACACGGTTTAGCCAAGTTGTCGACTCTGGCTCTGACTGCTCTCTCCATTTTCTTCCCTTTCAAAATAAAAGTTGGTATATCCTGTAGGTAGTTCAGTAACAACAAATCTGCTGAGTTTGCTCCTGCATGTTCTAAATTTAGACTTGCAGGCTGATTAATACTTAATTCTTACTCATGGTATTTTTGTTGTTAATGAACTCCCATTCATTTCTAACCACCAAAACATATTATATTCAGTCTATTAAACGTAATTCCTCACACTTACGCAGACTGGTTTGTCTCTAAAAAGCAGCGGTGACGTAGAATGAGCGAGCCAGAGTGCTGGAGGTGGATTGTGGAATATTTATTGTAGCTGCAGCATCTCTGTTGATGTTTTTGTTGCTGGAAATGACTCTGTTACAGAAATAAAACCCCTTTTTGAGTCCTTCATGCTCCTTCATTCTTTCACACCACAATGGTACGTATGTTCCTTTTTCTAATAATTCCAGTGTCCAACCAGAAAACTGGTAAGAAATGGCATTTGTTTTCCACTACAGTTTGACTCAATTGGTTAGGGGACTTTTATTTCATAAGTCCACATTTATTTCACTGTTTTATTTTCAATTTTCTTATTTTCAAATGAAGGGGGCGTGGTTATCTCCCAGGTGCAGACCTGTGGCATGTTGTTTTAAGAGAGACAAGGTGTAGACGGTCGGGGGATGGAAGCGAACGTTTGTATATCGCCGCGTGGTTTGATCTGATTTATCACAACTTTTTGCTCTAAATCTGCAAGGTATAATGTAATGTTGAATATTAAGGACATACGTTTGCCTCCAAAATGTCGAGTAGAAGTATAAAGTAGCATTAACCCTTCTGTTGCAAATTTTCAAAACGTTTTCTATATCAGAAATTTGAAAAAAAAATATCAGTCCACAAATTGAATGTGGGTGCTTTATTCGAATTCATAGCATCTGAAACAAATAAAATTGATAAAGGAAATTTCAATAAACGTGACAAATGTTGGAAAAAGCCTTAAAAAAAGTGACAAACCACTGTCAATTTTGAGCCAGACAAACTAAAAGTTGCATGGTCGACGGGGAGACAACACAAGGGTTAAGTACAGCTGAGTAACATCACTGGTCTTTCTTTAGAAAACCAAGCAACATGACAAAATGAACATGAGAAATGTAAATCATTGGTTTTCCTTATGGGTAAATAAACTAAATGACTTGTTATAAAGTAGGAGCCCCAAATCTGCAACAGCTGACAGGAGCAGCAACAAGTGAGTCAGAGTGAAACAAGACGGTGAAGCCTTAAACATTTTTACTGGCAAACTTTTACAGGAAGTTGTACATGAGTCTGGCTGAACATCAGACCAACAGCCAGAAAACATCTGGTACAGTCCTCAACCTAATCACATCAAAAATAAACGGAGAAACTCCAAAGAACAAACCCTCGTTACGGATGAAACTACATTTCATTGTCTCCCGGTTCATTTCATCCCTTTCTATTTAGGAGAGAAAAGTTCAGCCGCGTTTCTAAAAATGGTGGAAACCAAAACCATAAACGCATTTATTGTTTGTGTCCTTAATTTCCTAATGTCCTGAAAAGAACCATTTCATCTGGTACTAATTATAGGGAACACGCTGGGACGTTATTGTCCATCCGTCTGAAGATTATTTCACTTCTTCCATTTTCAGCTGACCTGTGTTGCTTTGACTGAAAACACTGAGCTACACTACATTAGTCATAATTGGTGTAGTGTACCAATTGAAAAGTATTCTCTATAATTTGGGTCACATTGCAAAGAAAACATTAAAAAAAAGATTTTTCTTCTTTACTTAAAAAGATGTATATAGATATTAGATGTTGGACTTTTCAGAAAGCTCCAATACAAAAGGTGCTTAATAATCTGGGTCTGAAAACCAAACACACAGTATATGTCGTTTCTCAAATGGTAATTTAATGATTATAGGGGGATACTGTCGATAGACGGGATTATTAACCCCCACATGAACAACTCTGCACTCACACAACCATCTCCAGTTGTCGGAAAACGTGAACAGGACTTGAACAAAGCACAAAGGCCTCAGCGTGCTCTAACCAAGCCCATCAGAGCCAAGATTCTGTTCTGGTGGGTTCACTGTGGCCAACTAAAAAAAAAAGGGGATACATTCCAGGTCCCTTTTTTGTGTGCATCCACTCGGCTTTAAAAAAAAAAAGAAAAGAAAAATAAACACACAACTGAACACTTTAGAACATCCACAGTAGTCAGAATGAAAAAAACCTTCTGTGTTCCTGGCAGTTTACGAACTTTACCTGGTGTCAGAGTCCTGCCAAGGAACTTTCAACTGAAAGAGCTTTTAATCAAAGACAGTAATCAAGATTCAAAAATTAAAAAAGCTCTTAACCTCCTGATACCTTTCATTATCTGGATACACACAGCAGAACTGACCCCTGCTGCTGGTTACTTATTTAAAATCTAATGGTCACATATGGAAACAGATTATATGTATTAGTGGTTAATGGCTTTTTTTAAGGCATGTTTGGGATCTGAAGCCAAAAATGGGTTTTCTTCCCACGGTGCTGTCTCCATGTACCAGTCGCCCTGAGTGGAGTTGTGTTTTTACCCTCAGAACGGCCCAGGCAAAAACTATTGTTAATTCCCAGTTTTCAAGATGAAATGTAGGCTGTTATTGGTAGCGTAGAGTTAACGGTTTCAAATCTGATACAATCTTAGAGTCTAAACATGAAAATAGGATTTTTTTTCTTCAACACATTCAGGTTTTTTATGGTAAAATGTAGATTTGTT
Organism: Etheostoma cragini; assembly: GCF_013103735.1. Classification (NCBI taxonomy): domain Eukaryota; kingdom Metazoa; phylum Chordata; class Actinopteri; order Perciformes; family Percidae; genus Etheostoma; species Etheostoma cragini. The sequence continues at coordinate 23,548,890 of NC_048410.1, forward strand.
TTCACGAGTCTCTTCTGAAATTATGGAATTATTTTTGTAACGTGTCTTGTTACCACGAATGTCCAATGTCTTCTATCCCCAAGTGGACTTAGCACTCCATTATATGTCCCTACAACTAGTACCAAATTCTGTCCAGAAACCAAAGATTTGAGAAAAGTCACTGCAGTTCCTTTCTGGTAAATTACTAGCAATCTATGACTTCTGGAAAACAAAATATTCCCAAAAATACATTTTGGAAGCCGCTACAATTAAATGGAAGGTGGACAAAAGAGGAAGTTGGCTGATTTTGAGACCCAGCTCTCACCTAGGACACACCATCGGGGGCCTTTATCTCAAAACAGCATGCACCGCGGGCTTTAAGGTGCGTTTTCTCCTGTTTGGTGGGCGTATCTAAATTAACTCATTTCTGGCTCAAACTGATTTTCAACATCAAAATAAGAATTCAAAGTAAAGCCCTCATTGGTTTCCCTCCAGGTACTGATGTCCTACAATTCCCAGAATGTCTTTCAATACCCCCGGCGATGAGGGATTTGGAGCTGAGCCTGCTCTTGGGCGGGGCCTACGAAGTCTTAGGGAGCTGATAGGTCAGATCGTCCCACTTCTGAGTGTCCTTTCAGCAGGCCGAGCCTCACCACCACGACCCGCCTCTTCTTCTGCTCCGACCCTTCATCATCCTCCTCCTCCTCTTCATCCACCTCATCCCTTTCTTTTCGCTTCCCTCTCTCCTTCCTCTTCTCCTCCTTCCTCTGCTTCTTCGCCGCCTTCTTTCTCTTCTTCTCCATCTCTGCCTTTTCCTCCTCTTCCTGTTGCACTGCTGCGTCTACAGCATCCATTTCTTCCTCTACTGCCATCTCCATTTCTTCACATTCTTCCTGATCCTCCTCCTCCTCCTCTTCTTCATCGTCATCATCATCGTCGTCGTCGTTGTCATCGTCGTCGTCATCATCATCATCATCATCATCGTCATCGTCATCCTCCTCTTCTTCTTCTTCCTCCTCATCTTCTTCTTCAATATCCTCTTCCTCCACGTCTGACATCTCTTCTCCTTTCATCTGCTCCGATTTTATCATCTGCCGTCCATTCTGTGTCAGCTGACAGGAAAAGAGCACAAAGTAAAGAAACAAGAATGATGTTCTCATCTCAGAAATAACAAATATTGTCTTTATCTCAATTTCAAACAATTGAGATGACTTAAGTTTAGGGAATGCAATCATCTCTACTAGAAAAACATTAAAAATGGAAGTGTGGTTCGTTTATTGTCATAAGGTCATATTTCATGTAAAAAATCTACTATGGACAAAACACAAGTGGTCATACCCAGAATAATTTTCTGAATTGAGTCAGGAATACATGTTTATCAAAGAAAATAAGGTAAGGTCATTGATTTTAAAGGTAGAAAATTGTTTAACTTTTACCATTTTTCTTCTTTGAAATGTGTCAATTTGACCCAAATACATTACAAGGGTTAAAGCATAACTCTCGCCAAAATGCAAGTTAGGGTCTTTTATGGAATGTACCCAAGTCAAGCTTTCATTTAAAAGCATAATAAGGACGTAAGCGCCACTTTGCAACCTCAGAGATCGACTCTTTCGACTGGCGAGATGGCGGCAAGCAGAAATAACAACAGCTACAGTGAGCTGTTCAAAACCTTTTTTATCTGTGTACACTGTTTCCTCCATGCTGAGTTAATGTGTAGAGCTCCTAGTGATACTTGGAGCAAAGTATCATGTTGTGTCAAGCTTCTCAGTGTTTTAAAAATAGGGTTTTTGATGCTATCATAGTAGAGCCCTAGCACCCACCATACAAAAGGCCATTTGATTTTACGGTAGATGGTCATTTCATATTTACTGTTGTTTTGTCTCCCTATCGTTGAGATACTTGTAATCTTGTAATTGGTTTAACATGGTGACTTCCTTCTTTTCCTGTTCCTGGATTGATTCATTGTACCATTTGCATTGTGCAAACACATACAGATGTCTAGCTGTTGCCAGTGTATGTGTAACAAGTTAGCTGTGAGCCCTGCACTGCAAGCACCACCGGTCATAATACTCACTTTCTTCTTCTTGCCGTTTCGGAGCCTGTGCAGCAGTAACCTGACTGTGTCTTTGTTCTGACACAGTCCCATGGTGTTGAGGGCGTCAAGAGCCGTGCCAGAACAGCCCTGCAGGCGCAGCTCTGCCCCCAGAGCAGCCTGCAGGAAGTTGTTCTTCCAGATATTCCTGGTGAAGAGCGGGATGGAGAGCGCCAACACGGCCCGGCGCTCCAGCAGCGTCTGGGCCTGGTCCTCTGACATCTGGCTGCACACAACAAAAACAAAAAAGATGCTCATCAGATCGCTGACCCACACCTGGCCAGATGTTGATCCAAGGACCCCAGGATGATTCATTATCATATTATATTATAATTAACAAAAGTAAATTAACCATCTGGATTCCTCAACTTTCTCACTTGGCCAATTGGCTCACGTTAAAGCTCTGTGACTGAGAGACTTACTTGCTGCTCTTAGAGAGAGCGGTGATGTCGGGGAACAGAGCGGTGAGGCAGGTGGTGACGAGTGGAGCTTTGTCCTGGGCCCAGTTCAGACAGCGCCGCCAGGGGAAGGAAGACAGGGGCTTTCTGTTTGACACCTTCTGATGGAAGGGACTGTCTGTCTGCCTTGTCAGCGCCTTCATCTGTACCGTCACCAGGAAACACATCGTCATACACGATTACATAACAACAAAGAAACAAGTGCTATGTGTCTTATGAAGACTTAAAGCTGCATTTATATATTCTGATTAACACGTTCATCAACCAGGAGGAGCGTCTGTCCTCACCTCCTCTTTCAGCTGTTTGCTCCAGAAATCCATCATGGGCTTCCGGGCACCTTTGGCAGACCAGAGCAATTTGAAAGCAGACTTGTAGCAGGACTTGCTCACCAGCAGCGCCGCTTTACTCTTCTTCCCCATCCTGCGACCTTTCTTATTCTTGTCTTTCACCACTGACTGCAGTCGCCCACACCAAGGACACAAAGAGCAAACATTAAAACGGCTTAATGCATCCCAAGTGTATGAAACATGACCATATCAGTGGTTTGTGTGCAGACTTATAGCTTTCTGTATACAGAGCTATGTCATATCTAACATTCACATGTCATGTATAATATAAATATTATACATAAAGTAGAAACAATCTTAGGCATATATGGAAGAATCGCCTGGATTGGGATCCCACTGTTATCAGTATTTCGCTATTGTATCAGTTACACACTCATACCCGTTTTGTCTGAGGCGGTTTCAGCCACAGAGATCTCTTCCCCTTCTGTTTGCGTTTGCATCTGTTCCTGATGACCTGCGCACAGGTCTCGCAAAGGAAGGACTTCTGGTTGACTACAGCGTCTGGGAAGACCCACTGCACAGTGTCCGGGTTGCTGAAGGTGTACACTGCCCTCCGGTTGAACCTGCGGCCCTGCCGCTCGAACTCAAACTTACAGCAGGCGCAGTTCCTGTCCTCAGGCCGCTTGGGACGCCAGCGGCCACATACCATTGCGGGAGAGATGCCAGCAGCAAGTTTAGGGCTATGTAATTCTTGTGGGTCATCTTCGTCCTTCGGCGGAGAAGACACCTCCACATCATTTCCACCGAGGCAGTCTACTTCGGCACCCAAGGCCGGTTCGGGAAGCTCCACCGGCAGGGTGGTCTTCCCTGGCGAGCTATGGTGGGGTTCAGCCGCTGAGGTAAAGCATTCCTGCGTGGGGACTTCACCGTCAGTCGGCGGTGTAACCGAAGAAGAAGACGCCTCCGTCGAAGTTAAGTTACTGGCCGCATTGTGGGCATAGTCGTGTTCGTTTGGTTCGGATGAGGGACCAGTTTCTTTATCGTTCCCCGCGTTTGTCTCGGCGTTTTCACTCGCCATAATGTAGGAAGGGTCTCGGGTTTGAGTCAACAGTCGAAATACGCAGAAAGATAAACTCTGTTGGCGAGCATCACTGCTCTAGAGCAGCAGGCTAACGGTCACTTACAAGCTAACACTGATCCTTCCAGAAAAAGAAAAAAGTAGGCAGGCAGATGTTCCAAAGTTAAACTCTCCTGACCGCTTTAAGCAAAGTGTGCAACAAAGTTTTTTGAATATTACAAAGTGGCGGGGGAAAATATAGTCCGTTTTGTACTATGAACAGTTCCAGAGCAGACTGAAAGAAAAGCTGTGACCAACAGGATGTACCTACTGATAAACAAAATAGTTTCCGCTTTTTGTTAACTGGCAGGCTGTTGGCGCCCCCACGTGCTGGGAGGCAGGTACTACATGTCTCGATAGCTAGCTAGTCAGCTACATACAGTTCGTAAACAGCAAAAGCTTAGATAGATAGATAGATAGATAGATAGATATATAAATAGATAGATAGATACTATGTTATTTTACTAGTATAAAAACTGTTCTAACAATTACGTCATACGTATTATTTTATTCACATTTATCTAATCTGAACACGTATTTATTAAGTCATATAGGTTTCACATTCCTACAGAAGACCTTTCTGCTACTTTATTACTAATATTAAGAAAAATAGTTGTTTTAAGGTTACTCCAAACTTTTTATGACTTTGTATTATGATCCCAGTATATATGAAATCCTTTTTACTGCTCTAAATATATACAGTATTGATGATCAGGGGTGTAGGTATCAACAATTAAATTCAATTTTATTGATAGTAGCAAATCTTAACAAGAGTTATCTCGAGACCCTTTACAGATAGAGTAGAATGCAACACTCAGATCAAGTATATCAAGTACGGAGACAAGTCCTTTGTCCGCAGCAGTTAGAAGGTCATTAGTAATTTACACCAGTGTCGTCTCTGTGCTATTATGCATTAACTTAAAAAAAATGGAAAATCCTCAAAAAAAACTATGGCTATTTAGAAATTCACTTAACTGAATAGTGACTACCTTCTCAAAGAAACTGGAGAGAAAGGGAAGCTTTGACACTGGTCTATAGTAGGCTAAGACCTCAGGATCGAGGTTTGTTTTTTTAAAAGAGGTTTTATCACAGCTACATATACCCAATTTGACCAATTTCAAATTTTTACAAGTACACATTTTTCCCTACCTACCTGAAAATCAATGGCCTTACCTTATTTTCTGTGATAAACATGTATTCCTGACTCAATTCTGAAAATTATCCTGGATACGATCGACCATTTATGTTTTTTCCAAGATAAGAATGATCACATAGTGGATTTAACATCAATTATAACCTTATGACAAAAAACAAATAACACTTCCATTTTTAATTGTGTTCTAGTACAGACTGATTGCATTCCCTAAACATATACTGTATGTTATCTCAATTGTTTGAAATTGAGATAAAGACAATATTTCTTAATAGATTATGAAGTAAAATGTTATTTCAGATTTGTTTTTGAAACCCCAATAAGTCACGGGTCAATCTGACCCGAGAGATACGAGAGGGTCCCGAAGTGAAGACAACACAAGGGTTAAACGACTGCGGTAAAACCTGTTAGTAGAGTAATACCCAGTAAGCACACATACGTCGGCACGACGTCTGCAAATGATCGCTTCATCTGCAACTGATCGCGGGTCATTTTGA
>NC_048410.1:23554572-23566467 GCF_013103735.1 Etheostoma cragini
CTAACTACTACATATCCCCGCCGTATTTTGATTACATCGCCAATACGTCGTGCCGACGTATGTGTGCTAACTGGGTATTGATCATATCTAGTAACGAAGTGTAAACCAAGGGTACATCACCAACCCCACTGTCTAAAACCTTCTGAAATCCTGCATTCACAAATGTCATTTAATTCAATAACAAAAGTATTAGCATTAAAAACCGATTCATCAAAATAGCCCATTTCAGAATTATGCTATTGGATTAGTTATGCATTAACATGTTCAACACATCAATAATGCAGCTGCAAAGGTTTAATTACCGTATACACTATGGTGCAACTAATCTATAATAATGTATTAGTTTATTTGTTTTAATAATAATTTACATAAGTAACTGTAAATGAAATGCAGTACTATACGCACTACCTAATGCCCCCTAATATCAACGGATCCTCAGTGGAGAGGGTGGATATGACAGCTTTAAGTAGCCTACCTTGGTTTCCAAATCACCGATTAAATTGTGTAGAGAAGAAAAAAGTCGCGGGAAATTTTGCTTTCTCATTGCAGTCAACATAAACACAGAAGTTGGCCTACATTAGCTGGAATGCGCTGACACTGACTGTAATACTTATTTTGTATTATTCTCATCTATAAAGTAACACAAAATTGATCAGACCATCATCAAATCAATTTCATTTCTACGGTAACCACGCATTTTTCTATTAGTTCTTATTTTGATAAGTCCTACCGGAAGTGGCCTCACATTTGGAAGAACTGGAGCTAGCTAACTGGTGGACGTAGATGGACAGGTTACCGGTAGGTAGTTTGGAGTTGTTCTGGAGCTTTTACCTTCGTGTCGCGGTGAGCATTGATGGCGCAGTTATAGGTAAGACCGGGACGGACTTTTAACATTTTAATTAACCTGTCGAAGTGACGGTGTGACGTCTTCTTTGCATAAACACCGTGCTAACTAACTGCCCGTGCTAACTGCAATTATGGCAGCGAGACACCGAGACGCTTAATTAGAACGGAGAGGGAGGGGGAATCAGCACACACATACACGGCAGGCTATTAACTCAGGTGTTTCAATTATCATCCTTCATGTGTAAACATTGTGTGGCAAAACAGAATACACGTTTACTGGATGACGCACGTATGGAGCTAGACCAGTGCGTACCTCTAACAAGACCACATTTAAATAATGTGACAGTGTCAACAACAGCTGGACATGTACATTAGCATCAATATATACCTATGATATGGCCCATTTCTATTTCAGCCCATCATTTATATAATAAAGAATATTTATTGTTTTCTCTTTGTGTGTGTGTGTGTGTGTGTGTGTGTGTGTGTGTGTGTGTGTGTGTGTGTGTGTGTGTGTGTGTCCTGGCAAAATGGGGCCCTGGACACGTACTGTAGGGTCCATGGACTGCATGTAAAATAGTGGATGTAGCAACCTGTCAACAGATATACGTTGGGACGTGTGTGTGTGTGTGTGTGTGTGTGTGTGTGTGTGTGTGTGTGTGTGTGTGTGTGTGTGTGTGTGACTGATTTAGTGAGACATTTAGACATCAAACATTGTGCCCCCTTTGTGTTAGCGGACGGGACATAGGCTAAACAAAAAATCAAATATATCTTTCCCAAAGATGGTCTTTGTCATTTTAGGTAGTTTTTATTACACTGCAGTATTAAGGTCTGACTCTATGTCTAATGTTTTTTTTTTTTAATGACTTTGGTTCTCATTTCATTTCACAAGCCAGCCGCATCACAAACGCTACAGACTGTATAAATAGGTTTTAAAATGCACCCAGTGCTCTCCCTTCTCTTCATTGAGGCCTCTGTATTTACAGGCTTGGTCGTCATTGTTCATGTGTGTAATAAACATTACACTTTGTAAGAAAAAAATTGTGACAAAAAATCGTGATTCATATTTTTCCCCGAATCGTGCCGGCCTAATTAATGTGTTCATCACTTTAATGTAAAAATGAAATGTGTAGCTAAAAGTGCCTCGAGTACAGTAAGTCCACACCTCCTCATGTTGTTTATCACTGGCTGGCAGTTAGTGGAAAAAAATCAGGGACACCAGACTAATCAGCCAGATGATGTCTGGACCATGGCAACACAGCATTAGCTGGCCGTTTATCTCCATGACAACCATCTAACAAGCAGCTGTTTTTCTTCTTGTTGCAGGTGTTGGTGGAAACAAAGAGAGAGATGGTCTTTTTAACAGTCTGACCTGAAGAAAAACAACAGTCTGCCAAATGAAGAACGGAGACCTGGGTCACATGGTGTGTGTCTGTGTCTGTGTCTGTCTGTCTGTCTGTCCGTCAGTCATCCATCATGCGGGACTTCTTCAACAAGTGTTACTGGTAACCTTTTCCAACACACCTGCCCCAACAAAGAAGTGTGCAAAAGTGCTTTATGAATCGGATATAATCAGTAACCAGTAGGCTTGTGCCGATTGGTGATCAATTCGTATATCAAAGATCGGTAGAATGATCGGCAATAGTTTTTTTCTACATTAAAGAGATTTTAACTAACTTATTATCAGAACTGTAACATCTAGAATCTTAGCTTACTCTACATTTTCTGGTTTAGCAGTAAGTCCACCCGCTGTCAGTCTCTTCTTCATGGATCTCACAGCTGATGGGCTGGGCTTCTTTTCAGCCTATCTACTACTAACATTAACGATCGAGTTTCTCTGGTGTAGAGCTTTGCTTCCTACACGACAAGTAATTACAGTTATTACATGTTCAGTTGTCACATTAAAAGGGAAATAGCTACATTTGACGCGCAGAACAACAGAGAGTGAGAGAAGCAATCGCTAACATCTAAGAGGAGAGGATTAGAAAGAAAGTTGCTAAAAGGAGATTGCTAAGTGCTTGAGGAAACTAGTGTAATGTTAGGTTTAAATGTAAAGTGCATAAGCTGCGGAAGCAAGACGATCAGCCCATCGGCAATCTCGAGTAACCACAATTGGATGATTTATAAATATTAGATATTGCCCAAGCCCAATAACCAGTCTTCTGCCCTATAACAACGCAATGTATCGTCATGGCCTAGTTCAGTTTCAACGGTTCTGGTCATTTAGGGGCTATGACATGCATTATATCAACAACTGTCCTACTTTTTAGAAATTCTTTAACAAATTAACAGGTTTGATTCAAATATGTGGTTGATTTATCAAAATAGTGCCCACTTGAAAATTTGCTACACTTTTTGAGATCAAAATAAAGGTAGGGTTAAACAAACACAGAAACAAAGGACTCAGGTGTGTAATCACTTCTTCTCTCAGGAGTTCAACCTCCGGACATCAACCAGCCAAGAGCACAAGTTCCTTCTTGGTGTACCTAGTTTTGACAAAAGCCTTCAGTGTTTTCTCTGAGTGCTGTTGCTGCTCTCTCCAGATGGGGGAGCCTGTGACTCTGAATGTGGGCGGCTGTGTGTACAGCACGTCTCTGTCCACGCTGCAGCGCTATCCTGACTCCATGCTGGGAGCCATGTTTGGGGGAGACCTGCCCACCGTCAGGGACGCAAACGGAAACTACTTCATTGACCGTGACGGCCTGCTTTTTCGGTGAGTGTGTATTTTTAGGTGCATGAGTTTGTGTGTCAGTGTGGTATAGTCAAGCAGCAACTACTGAGGTTGAAAAAATTAAGGCAAGGCAGAGTCACGGGAAGTCTATCACTTTCCACTTTTTTCATGTTTAACTTTAAACTCCAGTCGCATCAAGCAACATCAACGGAATGTTATAAGGAACATTGGGATGGTGCAACAAGGCAGGCCGGCTTGGTTTCTTTGGGGAATTGTAAAGATGAACAAAAAATATGTTTAAGGCATTTCCTCCCTAACTGGGATGTTTTAGGACCAATTTGGCGGGGATTTGCTATGGACAAAATACACACATGGCGATACACTGCTAAGAGCAAATGACGTTAAACCATGTATCCAGACAATTTAAAGAGCTCACGTTACCGTATTATTAACTTCCTTTAATGTTGTATGTCCATACAAGGCGATTGGGATTGGTTTGATGTTTCGGAGTGAGGCTCCAAAATGTGTCCTGATGAACGCTGCTACGTCCTGCTACGTCCAGCTATGCCCTGCTGTGTCCCGCTGAACCCTGCTGTGTCCTGCTGTGTCTAGCTATGCCCTGCTGTGTCCTGCTGTGTCCTGCTGTGTCTAGCTATGTCTGGCTGTGTCCTGCTGTGTCCTGCTGTGTCTAGCTGTGTCCTGCTGTGTCCTGCTGTGTCCTGCTGTGTCCTGCTGTGTCTAGCTGTGTCCTGCTGTGTCCTGCTGTGTCCTGCTGTGTCTAGCTATGCCCTGCATTGCCACACGACAGACTGTTACACCCTGCAGTGCTCTGCTGTGACATTAACTACTACTACGACTACTACTACCATTTTTTTTGCTCTATAATCTTTGTTGTGATTGTTATTACCACAGTGCATCACACCCCCAACCGGCACCGTCAGACCCCCCCTACCAAGAGACTGGGTCTGGCCAAGGTTTCTTACTAAAAGGGAGTTTTTCCTCGCCACTGCGCATGGTCACACTGTCGCATATATATAATTATGAATTATAGAGTCTGGTCTAGACCTACTCTATTTGTAAAGTGTCTCGAGATGACTTTAATTGAATTGAATTTAAAGAAATGCAAACAACCCAGAGCGTTTTTTCTCCTATCCAGGATTGTATTTTCCTGTTGCCAGACATTCCTCCGCAGCACTGTGAACATAGGTTGCTGCTTTAATCCCCAGACCGACAGGATCAAATCTGACTGGGGAAAATGTAAGTGCAGCGCTTGTCCCTCCCTCATTACCACCACTGAGGTGCCCTTGAGCAAGACCCTTAACCCCCAACTGCTGCAGTGGAGCTGCTTAGTGGCCAGCAGAGCAGACTGTGGTTGTACTGGGCAACTTCCAGGCATGAAAGTGTAAATGTGACAGGTCGTCGTTGCAAATCAGAATAATTTTATAATTTATACTCTTTATTGATCCGCTATGGGGGGGATTACAATTTACACTCTGTTGTTATAACACACTACACACAGGCCTGAAATACACACACATGCTCAGGTCCTATACATGCACTAATGGAGAGATGTCAGAGTGGGGGTGCTGCGACTGCTGAACAGGCACCCTGAGCGCTTGAGGGGGGTTTGGTGCCTTGCTCAATACGAGAGGGTCTGAAGAGACTCACCTGGATAAATAAAGGTTAAAACACAAGGCAGTGCTTTGTGAACTGGCATCTCTCCAGTTACCAGTCCACACTCCGTACTTTTGATCCGTACGAGGACTCAGGTTCTTAACCCAACTCCATACGGATTGAGCTACTGCTGCCCAGAGAAGAGAGAAGTTGTTCTCAATCAACTCACCTGGATAAACAAAGGTTGAAAAAAAAAAAAAGCAAAGATGCAGGTATTTAAACACCAACCAGGGCTCAACTACACCCTGGGGTCCTACAGCAGCTCTCTAACCTCCCGTCTTGACTTCAATTGAAAGCAGAGTCTTGCAGAATCACCGGCTCAGCAGTTTGGACTGATACGATCTCTGTTTCTGCTCTTTCAGCTACATCCTCAACTTCCTGAGGACGTCAGAGCTGACGCTGCCGTGCGACTTCAAGGAGACAGAGTTGCTCAGGAAGGAGGCTGACTTCTATCAGATCGAGCCCCTAATCCAGTGCCTGGGAGACCCCAAACCCCTGCTGCCCTACCCCACTGACACTTACGAGGAGGTGGTGGAGCTGTCCAGCACCAGGAAGCTGTCTAAGTACTCCAACCCTGTCGCAGTCATCATCACCCAGCTCACCATCACCACCAAGGTCAGTGGCAAAGCGTCTGAACTTAAAATGTAATTACATGCATTATTATTTCTCTTCAGACTCTCTTGTCTGCTACTGTCTCTGTATTTTTCTTGTTCATTCACCACATGGGAATCACACATCTCAGAAAAAACATTCACTTTCACTTCACCTTTTTAACACTTTAAACAGTGTTTCCTACAGAATTAGATTCCACTTGGGATGGTAGCTGGCGGTGTTGAGAAGAGGGACACCCATGATTTCTTAGATTAATTATTAAGTAATACTGTGTATATGATGTCATACAACTAGGGCTGCACAATTAATCAAATTTTAATCGCGATCACGACTTCCCACGATCAAATTTGCGTGATCAAGCTATTAGTTTTTTAAAGCGTCATTTCCTAGAACGCTCCGGGTTTTTTGCATAGCGCATCTACCGCTCTGTTAACCCGTCTGATCATAAGCCAGCCAGAGTAGTTCTCTGCACCCCGTGCAGGTTAGTTTCGAGCTGTAGACCGTCACAGAGGACAGAGTAACGGGAGGACAACTCAACACATAGCAGTGGGTTATAAGTCGGTCTCAAGGTTTACCAGTAAACGCTGGTACACTTTGTCCCGTCTGTTGTTTTTCAAACAGCAGTGACCAGTGCTAGTAGCGTCGATTAGCTGTTAGCTCCTCTAGGACGCACCGGTGCTAATGTCCTTTCATCCGCTGCAATGCTGTTTATATGGATATGGTTTAATTTTGTGTAACATGACCATTTCGTCTGTAGAGCTGTGCCTGGGTTGGATCTCTCCTCTGCTCTCTCTCCTCTTACTCGCCTCGCGGCACCGCCACACAGCGCCGGTCCACACTTCTGACATTTGTCTCCAGTTTTTATTTTTTATTAACACAGCTGTATATTGTTAAGTATGAGGGGCAAACCTGTATTTGTACCAGTGTTTCCGCGGGTAACTCTGCTATCGCGGCCGCCACGGCGAAGAACACAGAAGAAGTTATTGAATGCAACTAACTTCAGGTCGTACAGTAACCGCGTGTGAGACGGAGCTGCTGGACCTGGGCCAGAGATGTGACCCACGGCCAGATATCATAGTTCATAAAAATGCAGCGCAGTGACGATACAGACGTTTCATACACCCAACGTGTGTATCCGCCATTGGACCCGTGCTGGACCCGTTCATAATGAGTCGGCCGTCTCTCTCTGAGTAGCGTCCATCACACTCCTTCTCGCAGTTATAAATAGCCTATTTGACGTTAACATTTGTTTTGGTTAAAATCAACAAATTATCGTGAGAATAATCGTTATCAAAATTTTGATAAAAATAATCGTGATTATCATTTTGGCCATAATCGTGCAGCCCTCCTGTCTGGCCACACTGGCTGCAATCAGGCTCAGAGCAGCCACTCCAGCCTGCGCACGTCTCGTATATTTCTTATGCGAGCAAATGTGTCAAGCCAGGTGTGTAATCACATACAGTAATGCTACACACAGGTTTATGGTAGTTTATGGTGTCTGCCTTCACATCTGTGTCTACAGCGACATGCAATCAGGCACAGACAGAGTGACACACACACACACACACACAGTGAGAGAAAGAGAGACGTTCTGTAGAGTGAACAGGAGACCGTTCTGTAGAGTGAACAGGAGAAATGCGCAGCTGGTATAAACAGCCAGGCACACTGCCAGGCACGAATCTACGCTTTACCTGTGGTGTGTTTTTCCGGCGTAATAGTCAATAGGCTAACGATAAGATAACCTGTGTCTTTAGCTGCATGCTACTAGAAGGTTAGCTACGCTGTGTCAGTTTTTTCTTTTGTTCTTTGAACACAACGAGAGAGAAAAAAAGCCGGGGGAATCACAGATCCTGCTTCTGATTTTAATAGCTGGAGGTATTTTTGATCAATTTTTGATTTCAAATCTAAATTGTCACAACCCTAACAGCAGCGATATAATAACTATATGATAAGTTGTGTTTGAGATTTCTGTCTATGAAAGGGAAATATTTCCTCGCCACCAACGTCAACTGCTTGCTCATTGGGGAATGTTGGCTCTCTGTAAAGTAGAGACTGTGGTCTTGATATGCTCCAAATGAAATGTGTCCTGAGATTGCTTCTGTTATGATCCAACACTATAAATAAACACATAACAGACAGAACACATAACTTAGTTTGGTTTCTTAGGCTGCTTGCCTTTCGGGGTTGTAAATAGAACTTTTGGACCTTTGAATTTCAATTCAATTTCCCCCCATTGTAGTAATCCTGAGACAGAAATGGAAGCGTGAAGGGATAGTCAGAGAGAAAGAGAGAGAGTCTTTCTATGGTCCTCCTACTGCTTTTGACACAGAATTGCTCTTCTAGTGTTACATTATTAAGTGAATGCTCTGCTTATTAAATGTATTTCAAAATAGGCTACATATAATGATTTACTGTGAAAGCAAGCAATTCTATGCAAAATCAGACATTCGGCACCCTCACATAGCCAGAATAAAACAAGAAAAAAACATATTTTAAATATATAGTCACACAACTCTTTATTTTTACTTCTTTCTTTTATTTTTTTTAGGTCCATGCGTTGTTGGAGTCCATCTCCAGTGGTTTCACAAAGTGGAACAAACACATGATGAACAGCAGAGACTACCAGGTGTCCTTCACCTTCGGACCATGTGACCACCAACAGGAAGTCAGCCTGCGTGTCCACCTGCTTGACTTCATTGCCAAAGCTGTATGTGGCTTTCATCTATGTCTATGACATTGTGTACAAATTATCCTCCTGCTACAAAACACGGGTCAGATCAGTTGGAGTTCTTTAACTGTTGACATAGACACAAAACAAAAGCATCAACAACTAATGGGTTGTCCAAGAAAACATTTTTAAAGTCATGGCTAATAGGAAAATGTGCAGGTTTGTGGTGCTATGACTTAGTTTGTCTGTTTCATTATTTTTCAGGGATTCACAATACGCAACACACGTGTTCACCACATGAGCGAACGGGCCAATGAGAACACGGTCGAACATCATTGGACGTTCTGCCGACGTGCCCGCAAAGTCGCAAACTGATGGATGAACTGATGGAGACAGATTTGTTGAGAGACAGAAGTTGTTCAGGGTGTCGACAGACAGACAGACAGATCATTATTTGTGGAGGCTTTTTTGTTAGGTGTTAATGATTTGTACAACATGTGTTGTTTTTTAATCACAAAGAAGTCATTTATTTGGAAAGTTTTTTCTCTCAGCTGGTGAGGTTACTGAAGGCTAGCACATAAGCTACATGTAGTACGATATGATGAGACGTTTTTGAATCACATGTTTATCTATCCCATATAGCTGCAATGTTTGGGCCACATATTGTAAGGTAGCTACATATCGGGCATATCAATAGTATCACAAATTTATTGTAGTAATTACCAATTAAACACTTGGGAATATTCTGATCTCAAGTCTTCTTTACTCACTCAGTTCTTCTTTTGTCAACCTTTCTCACAGAAGTATATGGACCAGTTTTAGACTAATTTAAAGGATATCTTCACATTTCTTATGAACATGTTGTTTGAACATGTTTCTTGTTGTAATAATTTCCCCTGTCCAATGATAAAACTTTAATGAGCAAATGCTTGACTTGAGCAACAAAACATTTAAGCAGCGTTTGACGGGTCCTCGCGCCTCTGCGCACGTCACGGTTACTGGCGGATGCTGCTCCTTGCGACTGCATTTGCGCGGCACCCAGACACCGCACATCAGCACCAATTAAAAGGTTACTCCAATCTGAGTTCAATGGTATCTCACACAATACTCTACAACAGTTCATTATCTGTGAAAAGGGGTGTGGCCAAAGCATAGGGGCCGGGGTAAACCTTGACCAATTAACAAGTAATTCTGTGCTGAGTTCAGTGATGCTTCACACAAGGCTCTACATCAAACCGGTCATAAGTTATAAAAAAGAGGTTGTGGCTACAGCATAGCTGGCAGGTCAAACCACCGATCAAAAAGAAACTGCTGAGTTCAATGATACTTCATATAAGACTCTACCTTAAATGGGTCACCAGTTATGAAAGGGGCGTGGTTTGAGCATAGGGGGCTGTCCAAACTACCAACAATGAAGAAGGAACTCTGCTGAGTTCAATGACACCTCACACGAGATGTAAACCGGATGATGTTTGTCATATAAGGCTGATTTCCTGTGTCCAGCAGGGGGCGCTCTGACCAAACGACAGTTTTGGCCTTAAAATATCCTTAAGCCTGGACTCTTATCAATAGTAAGAAATGTCGGCCAATTTGGACAATGTACACTAAAGTTACAACATCTTCTTTGTTCATTGATAAATGCTCAAAATGGCCGCCAGGCCATGTCCACACTGTGGGTTATAAAGTTTTGCTTTTAATAACTTCATCTTGAAGGTGTTACAATGGTACAGACCGAATTTGAAGTCCAATAGATGAAATCTAGTTTGTTAAAGTATAGCACATTCACTTTTAGGTCTACTTTCTGTTGCCACTAGGGGGCGCTATGACTTTGAGCCAATATCAGCCTGTAGATTCAATCAATTTTATTTATAGTATTAACTCATAACCAGAGTTATCTCAAGGCACTATACAGACAGAGTCGGTCTCACCACACTCTATAATTTAAGGACCCAACAGTTCTAGTAGTCTCTTCCAGAGCAAGCAGCAGTGCGACAGTGGTGAGGAAAAACTCCCTTTTAGGAAGAAACCTGGGACAGACCCAGGCTCTTGGTAGGCGCTGTCTAACGACTGGTCGGGGTTGAAATGAAGAGTGCCAATAACAGTCACAGTAAAAGATAATTGAACAGTGACTAAAAGTTCATGGCATAGCAGGGCACTGCATGGCATTACAAGGCACAGCGGAGCGTAGCAGGATGTAGCAGGGCATAGCAGGACGTGTAGCAGGACCATGGCGACCGCTGCAACCATGATTTTGGAGCCTCCCTGATCCAAGGAAACATGCTGGGGAGCAAAGAACATAAGGACTCTGGGAATGACTCCCCAGAACTAGGTTAGTAACAAGCATTTCTGGGACATGGATTCACACACATGGAAAGATAAAGGAAAGGGCAGATCAGTGTGTCAAAAGAGCCTGGTCAGGCTGCCCTGCCTCCTTTTTATTATATTATTGATTATATGGAAAATTAATCTGACAACTATGAAGAGAATAAGAGAAGGGGAGCCGTGCACTCCCTAACTATAAGCTCATATATATATATTTATACTGTTAAATGTGGTAACGGTGTCTGCCTCTTGAACCCAGACCGGAAGCTGATTCCACAGTAGAAGAGCCTGATGGCTGAAAGCTCTGGCTCCCATTCCACTTTTAGAGACTTTAATAACCACAACCATTCTGGGAGCACAGTGCTCTAGTGGGACAATAAGGCACTGAGAGCTCTTCAAGATAAGATGGTGTTTGACCATTTGTAGGTCAGGAGAAGGATTTTAAATTAAATCCTGGATTTTACAGGACGCCAATGCAGAGAAGCTAATACTGGAAAAATATGATCTCTTTTCTTAGTTCTTGTCAGAACACACGCTGCAGCATTCTGGATCAGCTGGAGAATCTTAAGGAACTTATTTGAGCATCCTGATAATAAAGAATTACAGTAGTCCAGCCTGGAAGTAACAAATGGATGGACTAGTTTTTCAGTTCTTGAGACAGGATGTTCCTAATTTTGTCAATGTTACTAAGAGGAAAAAAGCTGCTCTTGAGGTTTGTTTTAGATGGGCGTTAAAAGATATATCCTGATAAAAAATAACTGATTTCTGACAGTAGTGCTGGTGGCCAGGGCAATACCATCCAGAGTAGCTATATTCCTAGATAATTAGTTTAGTTTGGAAGTGTTTAAGAATGAGTTTAACGTCAGAAGATTGTAGGTCATGCAGGATTTTATAACATTTATGCATGCTTGAAGTTTAGCTAACCAACTGGTTTTGTCTGGCTTGATTGATAGACATAATTGAGTGTCATCCAGATAACAATGAAAGTTAACTGAGTGTTTCCTTAACATATTGCCTAGAGGAAGCATATACAGTGGTGTGAAAAAGTGTTTGCCCCCTTCCTCATTTCCTGTTCCTTTGCATGTTTGTCACACTTAAGTGT
>NC_048410.1:23566567-23570048 GCF_013103735.1 Etheostoma cragini
TGGCTGGCGTCTCCCTTAGAGATAGGGTGAGAAGCTCAGTCATCCGAGAGGAGCTCGGAGTAGAGCCGCTGATCCTTCGCGTCGAAAGGAGCCAGTTGAGGTGGTTCGGGCATTTGGTAAGGATGCCTCCTGGGCGCCTCCCTAGGGAGGTGTTCCAGGCACGTCCAGCTGGGAGGAGGCCTTGGGGAAGACCCAGGACTAGGTGGCGAGATTATATCTCCAACCTGGCCTGGGAACGCCTCGGGATCCCCCAGTCAGAGCTGGTTGATGTGGCTCGGGAAAGGGAAGTTTGGGGTCCCCTGCTGGAGCTGCTGCCCCCGCGACCCGATACCGGATAAGCGGTCGAAGATGGATGGAGTATGACAGTCTGCATTTATCTTATAAACACTTAAACAGTAACGGCAATATTTTGTGTTTTTTTTAACTAAACGTTAAAAAAACATTATATATTAAAAGTATTTTATTCATTAGCATGATAGTTGGCGCAGGCTTATTTTATATCAGACGATAGCCTGCATTTATCTTGTCAACACAACCATAACATTCAGAAATCAGCAAACTATATGTATGACAAAATTTTTACTTTAACAGTTTTTAACGTTTTTTCAATTGATTGCAATGTGGTCACGTATTTACCCGTGACTTCATCTGGAAAATTATTCGCGATTTCGCATTTTTTACCCTCTGGATTTACCGTTGGACACACCTCCGCATGAGACGGGACAGATGACATGGGACGCTCCAGGCTGCAGCCATATACTCTTGGGAGTTTGCCAGTTTGTCATCTTTGATTCAAGCTTGTTAATTAATCCTAAACCTGAACTAAATTATAACTCGTTTGAAAGCCGTGTTCTTATTCTTCAACATCCATCATAGAAAACATTACAGCCATTTATATTTGTTATTTACCTAGCTCCAGGACCATATCCAGAATTTTTATCTGAATTCTCAGAGTTTTTATCAGGTGTAGTCCTTAAATCAGACAAATTACTTATTGTAGGTGATATGGACGTTGACGATAGCCTTAGCATTACTTTCAACTCACTGTTAAATTGGTTTCAGTCAGAGTGTGCACAAGGTTGAGGGTGTGGGGAAACTGTGAATGCCTGACATATGGCATCAAAATTAAAGATTTAATATTATTTCTGAAGATTCCTTTATTATCAGACCATTCCCTAATAACTTTAGAATTCTTACTACCCGACTATACTAAAGTAAATAAAGCTTCTACACTAGATGCCTATCTAACAGTGCTATAGCTAGATTTAAGGAAAGTACTCCAACAGCATTTAATTTAATTCTGTTCCTTAATATAACAGACAGCCTTTATGTTAACTTTAGTCCCTTCCAAATTCTTTTCAGCCCTGTAGCCAGGCTGACATGTAGTCACAGATATATTGAGCCATCTATTCCTATTGCTCTGAGTAGTGACGACTTTATGTGCTTCTTTAATGATAAAATTACAACAAAGAGATCAAATTTATCACCTTTTGATCTCAACAGTTCACCTTTAAACGCAGTATCACTAAAAAGAATGACAAGACCTGACATATACTTAGACATAGACTAACCTTCTGTTTCTCTCCAAGATCCTTGAAATGGAAGTCACTAAGGACGAGTGACGAGATTTCTCATCGAGGTGAAAAGTTGTCTCGTGAGGCGTTGTGATGTCAGCGTGATGGAGCGTGAAATTACTATTGAAGATCCCCCTGCCACTTTTAAATCATTTGTGTGGCAACATTTTACTGCATATAATTCATTAAAATAGTAAAAAAAAAAAAAGTTAAATAACATTCATCATTAATAGTAGATATTTTCCATTCATATATTTCATCGAGGATTTCTTTAAACTTTTTTAAAAAATCTCGTCTCGTTCTCGTGAACCCAATCTCGTGATGTGTCTCGTCTCGTGGAGTAAGCGTCTCGTCACACCCCTATTAGTCACCAATCAGTAGGATTTTCTACATAGCAATAGTTTACTTGAGGACTTTCAGTCAGGATTTAGAAAGCATCATATTACAGAGATAGCACTGGTGAAAATTACCAATGACCTTCTAGCTGCTGCAGACAAAAGATTTGTCGCTGTATTTGTTTTACTAGATCTTAGTGCTGAATTCGACACCATTGGCCATACCATCCTTACAAAGACTGGAACATTTAGTTGGCATTAAAGGAATCGCACTACGTTGGTTTAAGTCATATTTATCCGATCAATCTAAATTTTTTAATGTTAATAAATCCTCCAAGTACACTAAAGTTAGCCCTGGCGTTCCACAAGGCTTAGTGCTTGGACCAATTCTATTCTTGTTATACAGTGGTGTGAAAAAGTGTTTGCCCGCTTCCTCATTTCCTGTTCCTTTGCATGTTTGTCACACTTAAGTGTTTCGGAACATCAAACCAATTTAAACAATAGTCAAGGACAACACAAGTAAACACAAAATGCAATTTGTAAATGAAGGTGTTTATTATTAAAGGTGAAAAAAAATCCTAACCATCATGGCCCTGCGTGAAAAAGCGATTGCCCCCTAAACCTAATAACTGGTTGGGCCACCCTTAGCAGCAACAACTGTAACCAAGCGTTTGCGATAACGTGCAATGAGGCTTTTACAGCGTCCTGGAGGAATTTTGGCCCACTCATATTTGCAGAATTTTCCTAATTCAGTTACATTAGAGGGTTTTCGAGCACAAACGGCCTTTTTAAGGTCATACAACAACATCGCAATAGGATTCAGGTCAGGACTTTGGCTAGGCCACTCCAAAGTCTTCATTTTGTTTTTCTTTAGCCATTTGGTGGTGGACTTGCTGGTGTGTTTAGGATCATTGTCCTGCTGCAGAACCCAAGTTCATTTCAGCTTGAGTACACAAACAGATGGTCGGATATTCTCCTTCAGGATTTCTTGGTAGACAGCAGAATTCATAGTTCCTTTTATCACGGCAAGTCTTCCAGGTCCTGAAGCAGCAAAACAGCCCAGACCATCACACTACCACCACCATATTTTACTGTTGGTATAATGTTCTTTTTATGACATGCAGTGTTCCTTCTACGCCAGATATACTTGTACACACACCTTCCAAAGAGTTCCACTTTTGTCTCATCGGTCCACAGAATGTTGTCCCAAAAGTCTTGGGGATCATCAAGATGTGTTGTGGAGAAATTGAGACGAGCTTTGATGTTCTTTTTGCTCAGCAGTGGTTTTCTCCTTGGAACTCTGCCATGCAGGCCATTTTTGCCCAGTCTTTTCCTGTTGGTGGAGGCATGAACGCTGACCTTAACTGAGGCAAGTGAGGCCTGCAGTTCTTTGGACGTTGTTGCGGGGTCTTTTGTGACCTCTTGGATGAGTCGTGGCTGCGCTCTTGGGGTAATTTTGGGCGGCCGGCCACTCCTGGGAAGGTTCACCACTGATCCATGTCTTCGCCATTTGTGGATAATGGCTCTCACTGTGGTTCGCTGGATTCCCAAAGCTTTGGAAATGGCTTCATA
>NC_048410.1:23570148-23581558 GCF_013103735.1 Etheostoma cragini
GGTAGCGCTCCACCTCCCGCACAAGTTACGGCTCCTTCCCCCACAGAGAGGTGACATTCCACGTCCCCAGAGCCAGCCAGACTCCGGGAACCATCACCTTATCGTGGTGGAGAGGTTTGTGTGTCCCTATGAACCTGAGGGCTGTGTTGTCTGGAGCTTTGTGCTCCTTGTAGGGTCTCCCATGGCAAAGAGGTCTCAGGGGAGGGGCCAGACAAAGAATGGTTCGAAGACTTCAATGGTTGAGCAAGGAAGGGATAGAGAGACCCCGCCCGGAGGAAGCCCGGGGCCCCCGTCTGGAGCCAGGCCCAGACGGTGGGCTCGTGAGCGAGCGTCTGGTGGCCGGGTTTGCCACGGAGCCCGGTCGGGCACAGCCCGAACAAGCAACGTGGCACCTCTCCCTCCAGCCCATGGGCCCACCACCTGTGGGAGGATCCAGAGGGGTTCGGGTGCGCTGCTACATGGGTGGCAGCGAAGGTAGGGGGCTTCGACGGACCAGAACCGGGCGGCAGACTGTCATACTGATGAATAAAAACACTTAAAATATATGTTCGTCTATAAAATAAAGGCAGATTATAGGCAAACTAAAAAAATCCTTCTGCCATGCCCAAGTTTCTACTTTTCAAAATAAAAGCTCGCATATGGAATAAAATACTATATCGCTCTTACTTTTCAAAGTAAAAGCTCACGTCAACTTTTACTAAATAAATATTTGGTGTTTGGTGTTTTTAAATATTTAAAAATATATGTCTGTCTCTCAAATAAATGCAGATGATAGGCAAACTAAAGAAACAAAGTTGCAGCTATGGAAGGAAGAAGAAAAGGAATTTCTCTCCGACAGAGGTCAAGCATTTGGTTTGGTTTTTTTATTTTTTCACCCCTTTCATACAATACAACACAAAATACAATAGAAACGCTGGCGTGGAAGTGTAGGAAAAATACAATCGCACTCTGGCCCAAGACCGTGGCGGCAGAGATACGCAGTCGAATGCAGGACAAGTCCCAGACCCGAAGGCCGATGCCGCGGTAGTAGAAAACTACAACCGCATTCTGCCCCGGGTCCCAGAGACTCAACAGCATTCTGCCCCGGGTCCCAAAGAGCCGACAGCATTCTGCCCCGAGTCCCAGAGACTCAACAGCATTCTTCCCCGGGTCCCAAAGAGCCGACAGCGTTCTGCCCCGAGTCCCAGAGACCCGACAGCATTCAGCCCCGGGTCCCAGACAGCACACATGGCTGCCTTCAGCCTGCGTGTGTAGGGTGTACGACTATCGGCAACGTTTAGTCAGTATTTTCTTTCTTTCATTCCAATTTCGGTCCAATTTCCAGTCATAGGGAAAACCGGGGACATTTCCGGGGACAGATCCAGCCGGGGACAAGTTGCCAGAATCGGGGACTGTCCCCGGAAACCGGGGACGTCTGGTCACCCTACCGCTCCGGTCCCAGGGAGGGACACACAAGACCGTGGCTGCCGGACCAGCCAACTTCACGTTCCGCAGTATAGAGCTCCCAATAACCAGAGTTGGCTTCTCAGTTGGTGTGTTAATGAGTGGGGAGAAACTGCAAGAAAGTGAAGATCTTGGCGGCCAGACATAGGCTCCGATTTGGAGCGGCCGCCGGTGTGTGCGCTCCCCGGTTTAGAGGTAGCACTACGCGTCTTTCGGTCAGTCACCCACTTGCCCGGCTGCTTAGGGTCCGCCGGAGGACTGCTAACAGGAGCTGCAGTATGTTATCCTGCACCAGCTACGGGACGCTGGCTAGCTACGGAAGCATTTTGATTCCAGGGTGTGAAGACGTGCCTCAAACTCACTAAGCCTCGCCTCCAGCGCAGCGAATATACTTCATTTATTACATGTACCGTCATCAGTAAAGGAGGCGGAGGAATTGCTAAACATTTGACATACAGAGCAAGAGAGAGAGCAGGAGAGGGACCATTGCTAATGGCTAAGCTGGAGTAGCTAAAAGCGTTTTAACAAGCGAGGGAGTTGCTGTAGGATAATGAAACTATAAGTGCTTGAGTGTTTGAATATAATCAGACTCTCAACCACCAGATTTAAGCAATAAAGCAGTTTTGAGTAAGTTTTCGCTGGAGCAGAAAAGTAGCGTCCGTGATTTAAACAAATGTTAAAAAAAAACTTTCTATGCCCCGTTGATTTGGGCTCTAAGATAAACAAGTGTAGTTCAATGCACAACACTTATATCCAGTTCCAGACACTTTGCCACCAGATTTAAACAATAAAGCAGTAAGTTTTTGTTGGAGCAGAAAAATAGCATCTGTGAGATTGTAGCACCGGAAATGAAACAACACGCTTACCGTAGACGTCAGCATGTCAGATGTCATCAGGGTTGGACACTTATGAATCGTAAAAGGTTTCGGGCCAACTGGACAATGTACACTCAAGTTACACCACTTCTTGTTTCAATGGCAAAACGCACAAAATGGCCACCGCGCAAAACGCTATGCCCTGTGAAAAGTTTTTCTTTAATTAACTTTTCATCTTTAACTTCTTAAGATGGTACAGACCAATTTTTTTTTGTGATCAAATTTTCATGGTGGAGACCAAATTTTAAGTTGATGTGATGAAATCTCTAGGGGAGGGGTTTGTTAAAGTGCGACATGGAAATCAAATCACACTAATTTCAAACTTTAAATAAAAAATGGCGGACTTCCTGTTGGGTTTAGGTTATGGCTCCAATAACGTTTGTTGTTCATCTTGACATGCTTCATATGTGTACCAAGTTTTGTGAGTCTATGTTAAACGTACTGCTGGGCTCATTTTTTTAATTTTGTAGGGGGCGCTAGCGAGTCATTTTTTACAAGAACTGAGTCAACCGGCAATTTTGGTACATTTTTGAGGA
Organism: Etheostoma cragini; assembly: GCF_013103735.1. Lineage (NCBI taxonomy): Eukaryota > Metazoa > Chordata > Actinopteri > Perciformes > Percidae > Etheostoma > Etheostoma cragini. The sequence goes on from NC_048410.1 coordinate 23,573,003, forward strand.
TGTAAAGTTCCTCAAAAAGGCGATTAATTTGCTGGAAGAAAGAAAAGGAAGAATTCCTTCAGTTTTAATAGGGCTTTTGCCACTGTTGGCATTCGGGGCCTAACAAGAGAAAACAACTGTTCCTACAGAGCTGAATGACATGCAGCTGTGAACATGTGCTTAGGCGGACTGAAAACAGCCTATCATTAAAGAAACGCAAGGACCTGTGTTGGTGTTAAGGTGTAGCTTCAGCTAAAGGTGTGAAGATGAAACACCAGGAGTGATGAGTTGTTCATCACCCTCCAGTTTGAAAATTTGATGGCAAATCACTGCACAGAATCATGCTGTTCAAAATGTCATATTACAAATTGATCTACTGAGAATGTGAGCTTGCTCTTATTTGATTGGGCAAGCTTTACTTCCTCCTCCCTTTACATAAGGGGCACTAATGTTAACCCTAACGCTATTGTTCAGAACCCCAATCACCTTTATTGGCCAGGTACACATAAGAGGAATTTGACAGATTTCTGGCATTGCTCTCATGTACTTAAACAGAAATAGACATAACAGCTAAGAACAACAAAGCTGGACAAATAAAAGTAAATAATGGACAGTAGGACAGTGGAGTATTATGGAAGTTTGTGAAAAAAAGGTGTTAAAAAGTGTTAATGTTATAATATGCTGTATATAAAATGCGTCCATGGCCCACAATTTTAAAAAGTACATATAAGTCAAGTGTTCTGTTCTGCCGACCGTTCAAGGGATTCCACTGTTTCTCAAATTTCCAATGTTGGAATGAAATCAGGAAAGTTGTTTGGTGTAAGGTGGTCATAAAACTCATTCTGAGTTGTCCTAAGTCAGTCTTTTTTCCGTCTTCATGTTACGACAAAGTCAAACATGTTAAATAATATCTTTAGTTTTAAGTCTTTGTAGTAAAATCTTATTTTGTGACTAAAAACTCAGAGGCATTATTATATTATTGTAGCCTCACCTACAGTGTGATATACAATGACAGGTGGACAGGATGGTGGTGTTGAACGCCGAGCCCACAAAAAGGGTTTTTGCGTATATCCCTGGGGAGTCAAAAGTGTTGCAGGATGCAATTCTGTCCCATATTGACAATGATGATTTTGGAGTGTTTGAAGCAGGAGGGGACTTCACATAGCTCCAGTGATCCGTAAACATCTGTGTGAAGATGGGGGCCAGCTGATCAGCACAGACTTTCAGGCAGGAGGGAAACACGCCGTCCGGGGTGGGGGCCTTCCTAATCATCTGCATCTGGTAGAGCTGACACATCCTGAGTGCAAGTAGGGGGTCGTTTGGGAGCGTTGAGGGGTAGCTGGGGAGGAGTAGGTGGTTATTTGGTGTTGGGTGGGTGAGGGGTGTGAAAGTGGACTCATTACACCTGCAGTAAAAAACCTTCAGGCTGTCAGCCAGTTGATTGGTCTCTACTTTGTGAGGGGATTGTTTCCTGTGGTTAGTGATGTCCCGCAGGCAACTGCACACTGGCCCTGTTCACACCTGGCATCAACCTAGGCTTGGGTGATCCTTAAGTACAGGTGTGAATCCCCCAACAAGACGCATTAAGAAAGCTTTGTGATCTGATAGAACACATACCGATATATGTCCACATTTTATCAGTGTGTGTACGAATGTGACCACGTTGAAGGACCGCCTACTCAACTGAAAGCGCAACTATGTACATTCACTGGCTTTGTCTAAGGACATTTGAAAATTTCAAAAAGCCCGGAGAGATATTTTTTGAGTGTTGAACATCTTGGGCGAGTTGGTTTGCATGGAACACGCCAAGGAATACACGCAGTCTGTATTGTTTCAATTTCTTCCGTGGAGCTCACCGGCTGATTGGTGGATGCCGGACATCGATGAGTGTTCATCACCTTGTTGGGCGGAAGCTGATTGGCAGGTGGAGTCATTGTCTGACCATTGTTATATCCCGAGTTCCCCCTGGGGAACAGGGGGCACAGGGGTAACTCGGGATCTAACAATGGTCATACAATGTCTCACAATGGTCCAGTACTGGACCAGCTCTCCATCTTAGAGGGTCTGATCCTCTAGACCCATGGGTATTACCCTGTTAGGTATAACTAAGAACTGTTGAAGCTTGTGTCGAAGAGATTTGCATAGCTCTTGACTGTCTTCTTCCAAATCCCTACCCTGGGGTAGGTGGGGCTAAGCCTTACCTGACTGAATAGCCCTAGAACCAAATACCACCTCAGCCACCCCTGTTAACGATAGCTCTCTTCTCATTGATCCGTGCACTTGGTATAGTTGCTAGGATTGTATTCAGTAGCCAAGAAAACTAGGCCCCAAGGATAAGTTAATTTTGTCAGCAAGAGCAACTTATAAGAACCTTAAAGATGTTAAACACACTTTGTCTAATGGATTACCAGCTTAGTGAAGAAATAAAGTCAATATCTACTACTTGTACTTTAAAATGCAGTGATTATTTTATTGCAAAATTAAGAGCAACTATACAACTTTTTTAATGATTAAAACTAGTAAAATGATAAAATGTTTAAAGTTCAAAAACTGATTATAATAGCTGAGCTTGAGTGATTTAGATTTCTTCTTTTTGGAGAGAAAGGGGGGGGGCGTCATCCTGGCCAAGGAGATCTTTTTATTTCCTCTTCTGCTGAACTGTAGAATCTTGTAGTTTTGTCCAAATCGCTCAAATTCTCTTTAAAAGTCTTTAGTCGTTGTTGCAGTTGAAAGAGAGATAAAACTTCAGAGTTTAAGGACTCTTCAGCTGGTTTGGTCGTTATGGTTACCCTGTGTTGCTCGATCTCCTGAAGTCCACTGAAGAAAACTCTGAAGTATTCTCTAGTTGTTTGCTGTTCAACTCCCCAACTCTTGTCTTAGGCTCTAAGCCCGGTGCTGTGATGGTCCTTGCTCCCAACCCAATGCCTCTAAGATCTTCAGAGGAATAACCCCGATCGCTTTCCTGACTCCTCTTTGTGTCTCTTACGCCGTAGCTGAGTTTTCTTGTCAAATCAGCCACCACCCTTTTCCTCACTACTGTCATCTGTAAATTTAGTTATGCCAAACATGTCCTTATTTGGCCAACCTATTTCCCATTGGTGGGCTTTCTCTTCCGTGACTCAGTCATAAAACCGTTATACCTTACCCAGTATTACGCTTTTACGTGTAGGGAAGGGAGGACCCAAATGCAGAGAAGAGGCAGTCAGGCAGGAGAAGTTAAACAAGGATTTATTTACACCAAGAGTCCAAAGAAACACAGGGAGCCAAAAGGCAAAAGAAAAATCCATATCTCCGGTCCAAGGAAAAAGAAAGCTAAAAACAGCAACACAGAACTGGAAAAATCCATGAGGTGGAAAACGGATCACGGGGCAGACAAAGAACACACCATCTGGAACACACAAACTTACAAAACCATCTGCCAGGAGACAATGGGAGCACAGCCACTAAATACACTTGGTAATGCAAGAGGCAGGTGACAAAAGGGCTGGGAAACAGGTGGAAGACATCAAGTAATCACAGGAGCGGGAAAATACAGGAAGTGAAACTGTAGACAGCACAGAAAACCAGACTATCAAAAATAAAACAGGAAACAGAATATGCAGACACTCAAGGGAAACACAAGGCAGAAACTACAACATAAAACCGGGGAGGAAACTAGGACACTAAGCCTCCTGTTCTCTTTCCTCCACAGAGTCACATTAGAAAACATACATCAGTTTTATCTCTGTGTCTAGTACAAGAATAATATATAGCATGTAGTTATATAGTTATAAACCCAAGATGTGTTAGCCAGTTTAGCATACAGACTGGAAGCAAAGGGAAGCTGCTGGCCTAGCTACATCAAAAGAAAAGAAAAAAAACCTTGCAATCATTTTTCATTACAGTCTGGCTAGTCTACATCAACCACGGTTCATTTAAGGGAACATTCCGGTGCTGCCAGTAGTTCTGCCGGATGTCCTTTCTTTGGGTTGACTTTAAACTCCAGTCGGATCGACCAACAATAACCGGAACCTCTGAGCAACGTTACATATCTACTTTACTCATGTCTACTTTCATTATTACTGGGTCTTAAAGGTCTTTGCTTAAAATGTTTATCTAAAAATTAAATAGACCTTCCAATCATAGTGCACCCTACCAATGTACCCTGCCTCTCAGGTTTAGTTGGTTCAAACTAAGGTTCCCCCTCTGACTGGGTACATAGACAATCAAGTTTAGGATGATGTAATAAACGCTGCATACCAGGTATAGATGGCAAACCTACTCTACCTGATAGTTTGGAATATTATTGAACCAATATGGTTAGAAACAGTTAAAAGTAGGAAAGAGCCGGGTCGATTGAAACGCGGGACGGATGAAACATTCCAGTTTTCTCCGAGTGCAATGATGATAGACAGACTTCCTTAGGTCTGAACATAGAGTATGTTAACCTCCTTCTATCTGTCAAATATCTCCCTGTTATTTCCTTTTATCACGCCGTTGCAGCCGATAAACCAGTTTTGATGGTCAAAAGTAGCGGTTAGTAGTGGTAACATTGTTTTGATTATTAATGAGTGTTTTAATTTAAAGGTTTGATTGCATTCTTATTCAGTAGACCATTTAGTTTTCTTCACAATCCCAGACTTTCATATTGCATGCTTGTTTACATGAGAAGCAAAACAGGCTGTAATGGCATATGTCTATGTCGGGCACAGATGAAACAGCTGTTTCAACTGTCCCCGACCTGGCTGCAACTCCATGGATTTTAAGTAAATGAACAAATATCTGTGTTTATAGAATTATTTATGGAGGTGAGGCATGGAAAAGCAGTTTTAGAACAATGAAAATATATTTGAGCTCACCAGGTAGGGGGCGTCGAGTTTTCCCATGTTATCCTATGGAGACTGACGGGTTGGGGGGCGTTATTTGGATGTCCAGTGGTATAACCCACCTAAAAACCTAGTGAAACGAAATTTTTCACAAATAGAAACATGATATAAATGGAAAAACCTACTGTTCTAGCTATGAAAATGTCAGAATCATCCACCGTGGATGATATTTCAATAACCGCTTCATAAACGCTTCAGGATGACAGCAATGAGGTGTTAACATTGCCCTGCAACAATCTATTTAAAAGACACCTTTTGGAAGTACCATCCATGATATGTAGTAAAATACTAAAGTTGTGGGAAGATAATATATATGGCTTAAACTTTATGTTTCATTTGTCCCCCATGCTGTTTCATTTGTCCCGTCCAGGAGCATGTCCAACTCTTGCGGTAATAACTCCTGAACGGTTTTGTTCAAAGCTGAAAATGCAACTGTATTTGAGAGATGACACGTGTAGGCTGCTAGTGACAAAATATTATCTTTCAGTGTGATACAACCGCTTTGTATATTTCGTTTAATTAAAAAGTGTGCCAACTGTCCCGGCCCATACATCATTAGTGATCTAAATACAACTCTGATCACAGTTATTCCTAAGCCTGGTAAGGACCCATTAGAATATGCTCGCCATTGGCCAATATTACTGATATACAAATAATTACCCCGATTAAACAGGCTTTATTTGGAGATACATGTATCAATATGATTCAAACACTGTATGCTACTACTACAGCCCGAGTATGTGGGAGAAGGCTTCTCTGAAATTTCTGACATAAAATGATGAACGAGACCTTGTCTCCAATGATTTTTAATTTATCCTTAGAACCGCTGGCACAATTATTAGAATCTGCCCTCAGATCTCCCCTATTTCAATAAGTGGGACATCACATTCAATTTCACTTCATGTGGATAACACATTCATTTGTATGACAGATGTTCAGAAAACTGTTTCCTGAATCCTGAAAAAAACTGAAGCAATTTAAGTATCTTTCAGGATACAAGATTAAATGAATCAAAATAAACACTGATGCTAATTAATATAGACAAAATAAGGTTGTCCTCCCTCCCCAGATTAATTTTTTCAAATAAGGTCCTTTATTGGGTTTTAAAGTACTTCCTTATCATCTATAGCTAAAGCAAATAACTCTTTAAAATAGATAAAGATGTCAAATGGAATGATATTAAAATGGAAACATGTCCCAACTTGTATAGCAGTCGTTAAAATGAACATATTATAAAACACATACAGTATAAAGTTTGTTACTTCTCCGATGCCTCCAGCACCTCCAATAGGTAGTGACAAAAAGATACTTTAGTTAGATAAGGTATTCGGAATGGAAAGCAACCCATTATAAAATGGTCAGCTCTTCAACCCAAAACATCAGATGGGGGATGGCCATGCCCTGATTTTAAACTCTATCACTGAGCATTAGTATTGAGAAGTATCAGCTATTGGGTGAATGAAAATAAAACATTGTCTTGGAAGACTATGGAATAAGAATTTCTGTCACCAGTAATATTAAAGGATTTCCTTCTTGTAGGTTTATCTACCTGTATCACGGTCTAATTTTAACTTACATGCGTAAAGTATTCAGAGTGGCAGGAAGAGTGTGTGGTGTTCTCCATTATGGAACGATAATCCCCTTTAACTGGGGGGAGGGGAGGCATTTACTAAAAAAGTTTTTACTTTAGAATAAGTTCTGTCTGGTAAGCCTATGGAAAGAAAGATGACTCAACTTTCTCTAACAAAAAAAGAAATTGCAAAGTCTGGCTAACACGCATTCAAAACGACTGTAGTCAACCGATGGAAACCTCCTCATGATATTTCAAGTAGCCTTCTCACTGGCTTGAGTTTAATGGACATTTCTTACCTGGAACTATCTTTAGCGTGAGTTAACAATGCATTACCAAACAAAATTTCAATTAGGACAGATTTGAAGTCTAAATTAAAAGATGTTCTAACCAGATGAGAATAATATCCTTTGGTAGATATTAGTATCATGGGGGTTTGTAAAGGGGAGAGGAGCTGGTTGAAATAAAGCAGAAGGGAGGGATAGGGGAATGGGATAGGATGTCCCATAAGGAATGGGATAGGATGAATCTAAATGTTTTTTGCAATCTGTTTTGTATTTGGATTTGAGTTGTAAAATGATGATGTTGCAATAAAAAAATCAATGATAAAAAGGTTTAATGTGGTGGCACCTAAGGTAGCCCATTGGATGCAAGCAATCTAGCAGCTATATTGGTGGATATCGATTCCAGGCTAATGCTAGCATTTTACTGGGGAACTAGCATGTTACCAGTTTGCTTTGTCAACTAGACTAAGTAGTCACTAGCTGGTAATTCTGTGCCACTTTTGATCGAGGGCACTTGAAATACTAACTAAATAAAATGAATAATTATTATATGATCATTAATTATTAAAACATTGGAGGAGAGTTATTATTTTTCTGCCACAAGTCATTGTTTTGTCATTGATTACATACCACTTTGCAACACACAACAGAGACCTAGGCTGTGTCTCAAATCGCGCACTTACGTTAGTGCACTTACGTTAGTGCACTTCGTGCACTACGTACTGTCTTGCATAGTGCGTAAATTTCGACAAAGGAGTGTTGTCTCAAATCGCGCACTGCCATGTGCACTTACCAGAAATGACGCTGAAATGATCACATTTCATCCCTTCTTCTTCTGTATAATTAGGAATTTCGCCAAGGGGGTGGGGGGAGCATTCCAGTCTGCTATTGTTTTTCGTGATAAATAATTCCTGCTTTGTTTTTTGATACTTTAACAAAAATAAATGTGGTTTTTATTTGCTCCGTGTCACGCCAGGATGACGACAGCAACGCCGCCGTCATGCCCCCCCCCACCCCCCCCCCCCGATTAGCTGTAAACTGTACAAACTGTATTGTAATATTCCTTCTTGATACTGCACTATTTTCAACTAATTAATTATACCTATTCTTTGCAGTCCACTCTTTTATGTATATGCTTATGTTTATGCTCTAAAGATAAGTAACGTTAATATTCATTCATTCATAACGGTCATAACTGTTCATTTTAATGCTCAGCGGTTTCATGAGGACATCCGTGTGGCCCAGAGATAAGACTGTTGTTGTGAAGCATTTCCCTTACACTTACTTAATAGACAAACACCATTACATATTTTATACAAGTTGTATTTTTGTTCTAAATTGTCTTCATACATGACTATACAATAGTGAAAGCAGAAGGAACAGAATTGACATTGAAATAGACCCATTCCTTTATATTAATTATATTAATGTAATAATAATATAACATTATATTAATATAATAATAATATAACACACCTGACATTTAAATAGACCCGTTCCTTTATATTCATTATATGCTTGCTACAGTCATGCAACGTGTAATACAAAAATAACAAATTTAAATACTTTTAATATAATTTTATTTAAATGATATTTAAATTAAAATGTGCTTGTAGTTCTGATTCACAATCAAGGCATCACTTAAATAGGAGCTGCTTGACACAGTAAGGTCCACCAGAAGATCCTTAAAAGCTACACATCATGCCGAGACCCAAAGAAATTCAGGAACAATTGAGAAAGAAAGTAATTGAAATCTATCAGTCTGGATAGGGTTATAAAACCATTTCCAAAGCTTTGGTAATCCAGCAAACCACAGTGAGAGCCATTATCCACAAATGGAGAAGACATGGAACAGTGG
>NC_048410.1:23581658-23586487 GCF_013103735.1 Etheostoma cragini
GGAACAGGAAATGAGGAAGGGGGCAAACACTTTTTCACACCACTGTATATATATATATATATATATATATATATATATTAGGGCTGGGCAAGTTAACACGTTAATATCGCATTAACTCATTAATTCATTAACGCCGACAATTTTTTTATCGCGCGTTAACGCAATTTTTATTATTTCTTTATTATTGTAAAAGTTTGTTGCTCACAGGCTTTGTAAATACTGCAAAGTCAAATTTTTTGTCACCAGAGTACTTCCAGTCTGAAAAATCACCTTGACAGTTGATAACAGCAAATCATTCAACGAAACACACAGTGGCGCGAGGCTTCGGCAGGCTACGTTAGATACAGCGTGTGGGTAAGTTTAGATAAACAAAGGCAAGAGAAGCTAACGAATACCATAGCAACGTCTGGCTACAGACTGCAAGCCCAGTAAGGTTGTGGAGGACATCGGTCTGGGAATCGCAACAACGACGGCAGGTATGAGATTCCCTCAAGACGCACCATCACAATAATACACAAGTTGTATAAAAAGGAGAGGACTGCAAAACATGCTGTTTCTCTTACTAGGGACTATACTGGATAAACACGGTTCGTGGAATTATGACCAAAAAGTTCTCTTTTGGTCTCATCTGACCACATGACTTTCTCCCATGACTCCTCTGAATCATCCAAATGGTCATTGACAAACTTAAGACGGGCCGTGACATGTGCTGGTTTAAGCAGGGGAACCTTCCGTGCCATGCATGATTTCAAACCATGACGTCTTAGTGTATTACCAACAGTGGAGAGGTGGTCCCAGCTTTTTTCAGGTCATTGACCAGCTCTTCCCATGTAATTCTGGCCTGATTTCTCACCTTTCATTGGATGCTTGAGACTCCACAAGATGAGATCTTGCATGGACCCCCAGTCCAAGGGAGATTGACAGTCATGTTTAGTTTCTTCCATTTTCTAATGATTGCTCCAACAGTGGACCTTTTTTCACCAAGTAAATGTGCTGTATTTATATAGCCCTTTTTCAGTCTTAACGACTACTCAAAGCGCTTTTACATCATACAGGAAACATTCACCATTCACACAGGTAAAAAGGATATATACATTTTGGGGAGTGATTTTTTTTCCCATATTTTTGCAGGGAGACAAATCTACATTTTCTAAATATTGGGATAATGGGGAGGAACGTAGCCCTTGAATTCCCCCCCCCCCCACAAGCAACATATAACATATGATCTGAGTTAAAATTGCTTTGTTATACTAGTTGTAAGCTACAAAAAAATAATAGTAAGTTAACTATATTACTAATACATCAACTATAATTGGTAGTGGTGGAAGAAATAGAGATTTTGTCTTCAGATCTTTTACTCAAGTAGAAGTCGCAATACCTTAAGCATAGAAATACTCTTTTACAAGTAAATGTAAACTTCTCTCTGACTCGGCCACTGGTCTTGCCAAATATGGCTTTTGGTCTTGACCGAGTCCAGGTGTCTTTATTAGCGGGGTGGCAGTAGCTCAGTCCATAGGGAGTTGGGTTGGGAACCGGAGGGTCACTGGTTCAAATCCCCGTATGGACCCAAAAAGTTGGGAGCGTGGATTGGTGGCTGGAGAGATGCCAGTTCACCTCCTGGGCACTGCCAGGTGCTCTTGAGCAAGGCACCGTACCCCCCCGACCGCTCAGGGCGCTGGTTCAGCTGGCAGCCCACTCACTCTGACATCTCTCCATGTATAGTGCATGTATAGGTCCTGAGCATGTGTGTGTATTTCAGGCCTGTGTGTGAGTACTAACAAAAAGTGTGTACACAGAGTGTAGTGCAGTAATTTCCCCATTGGGGACTAATAAACAAATTATCTTATTATCTTATCTTATCTTATTATGTTGAGGATAATATTGGAGGGAAAGTGAAACACAGTTCAGGTGGGGATATTTTTTGGCTTTTTACAAGTTTAGACAGCTAGCTATTGCTACGCCAATGTTTGCTAACGTTGGCGCACCAGCGTTAGCCTAGCGTACTAGGTAAATATTACGGCTGCCTTCGAAGTTTCCTATATCTGCGTCCACGTTGTCAACATAAAACTTGTGGTGTTAGTGCTCCTTTTGACCCATCATTTCGTTGCATTAAATAAGCTTTTCTCCTACGAAATGAGTGGGTTTTTGTTACGTTAGAAAAAAGCTAACTGGCTATAGTTAGCCCATTTGCCTGCTAGCGGACATTAGCTAACGTTGGCGAGCCAGCTGTGTGTGTGTGTGTGTGTGTGTGTGTGTGTGTGTGTGCGTGTGTGTGTGTTCCCTAAACAACTTCCTAATGGATTTCTTTTAAAATTCTGTAATTTGTCTCAGAAAAAAGAACAAATGTTAAATTACACTCTGTTCATTGTTGTTTAACCAAACTTTTATGTTTTCTGAAAAAACATGTATTTCCTATTAACCCACGTCCAAATAACATTAGAATACAACATTTTTTAGGGAAGTTTTTCTACACTACATCTGGAGTGAAGCTATGTTGTCATTTGGTTGGTCAAATGCTCAGTAGGCTACTAGTACCTACTGTAGCAGTAGCAGTTCTAATGCTCAGTACTAGTACCTACTGTAGTAATATCAGTTTTAATGCTCAGTACTAGTACCTACTGTAGCAGTAGCAGTTCAAATGCTCAGTACTAGTACCTACTGTAGCAGGATTGTCTATGTAGCTATTATGAGATATCACCATATGATATCAAGGGGAATAGCTATACTCATAAATCCTGGGTGTTCTGACACTTTTAAAAAAAAATTTATATCAACAAATAACCCAAATTGATTGTCTTGATACTGTCATGAATAAGACTTTTTATTCTGTCCTGGACTCGGTCTTGACTTGGACTCAAACCTTTTTGGACTCGGTCTTGACTTGGACTCGACTAGTCTTGGTCTTGGACTTGTCCCGAAAAAGGTGGTCTTGACTACAGCCCTATTAATTAGCACAACTCTTTAATGTTGCAGCTGTTAAAGGTACTTTTAATTGTCTAATATACTGCTGGGTAGTTTAACCTAAAAATAATCATAATGTATTAGTTGATTTATATTGTGTATTAACTATCAATATTGGAAAACTAACTAGTAGCCAACCTATGCTGTAAAATAAATGTAGCTGAGTACAGAACTTTAGGAATTGTTGTTAAGTAGGCTACATACCACCACTGACAATCTCTAAGGTCACTAGGATGTCTGGTTGGTTGTTGAAGCGAAGAATTTTAGTCACAAACACGAAAATAGGCATAAACCCCGCCCAGACGTGGCGTCATAACGTGTTTAGGCTTCTTGCCTGAGAGAGCCACTGTTTAGCCTACTTTTCTTTAAAACACTGTGATATGAAATACAAGAATGTTTTGATTCTCTTGGGATTAATCGTGGATTTTGTTTCAGAAAGGATTTTTCTTTTTGAACCGAAGAATATTTTTCAGTCACTTGTGCCCGTTCCCCACCCCCACCCATCGGCGGGGTTAACAGAGCCCGCCCCCTCTCTCCCCGGCTGCCTCCGCCTCTCTTCCCCGGTCTGTCATCCACACCGCTGTTGTTGCAGCCATTTTACTGTGAAGCGTCGGCACAGCGGCGACCGGAGGATGCCGAAACAGCACCGTTGAAAGGTAATTCCGCTTTTTTGTTGAGCACTTTCATTCACGTTGGTTAACTTAACGTTTCCGGCTCAGTAAATACGTCGGATAATGTCTGACGAGCTCTGGGGCTCTGCCGGTGTTGGCTGGAGGGTCTCTGGGAGCCTCCAGAACTAGTAGCTGCCCAGACAGAGGAAAGATTGCTGGGAGAGTGTTTGGCGAGCTCGGCTTGTCGCTGGCAGTTTACAAGTCTGTGTGAAAAATGGCGACGTCTTTCATCAAACCACTAAAAGTTGTAAATGAGCTTCTATGCAGCGGTTATATGGATGTGTATCTGGCTACAGTTCAGGTGTTAGGAGGACAGTGTCCTACAAATTAAAATGAGTCTTATATGCGCGTCGTTAGGGGGGCGCTCGAGAGCTGTAGTACGACGTAGGTTTGCGCACGTTTTTTTAGCTTAGCCCTGATTGGCTAGCTTGTTATTTTAGTATTTTATGTAATACAAAAAAAGTAGTCACACCAGTAGGCTATAGGTTTCTTTGTTCATATAAATCAAGTAAACATTCTGTTTGTGTTAGTTTTGTTGACCTATTACTGTTTTCTCCATGGGTGTATAATCATAAATGGATACTGATCTGAAAATGGCGCCTATTTAGTTCAACGCAAATGCCCGCCTAGCTTATACGGCAAAAAAGTTTCTAAGCTTCCGGAGTTTACTTTTGTAATATGCGGCCAACTTAAAATGCCCAATAGTTTCTCTCCCACTGGCCAGCAAGTTTCTGCTCGACTTATAGACTTTTTATTGTGGAACTTGAGGTACGTTTTTCAAATCCAAAATGGAATGAATTTTTTAATATTATTATTATTATAGAGTCATAATCAACCTTGTTTGTTGTCAGAAGTGTCCTGGCATGAGTTTTACAAACGTTTTTTTTTTTTTTTTACAGTGGTAGCCTATGGGGAGAAACGTTTTTGGCAATTTTACGTTGCAATACCACGAGTGGCCACTGAACAAAGGCTTCAAGGCTGAGTGCACCTCTTATTGGCCTGTTCTCTCGCTAACGTTTAAAGGTCTCATGACATGGGGCTTTTGGATGTTTTTATATAGACCTTAGTAGTCCCCTAATACTGTATCTGAAGTCTCTTTCTTTATATAGACCTTAGTGGTCCCAAAATTCAGCCTTGGTGCAGAATTACAGCCACTAGAGCCAGTCCCACAATGAGCTTTCCTTAGTATGTGCCATT
>NC_048410.1:23586527-23592655 GCF_013103735.1 Etheostoma cragini
GGGGTGTGGCCTCGACCATCTGCCACTTTGCTCGTTTGAAACAAGGGGTAAGCCTCTCCTCTCTAAGCGGAGCTCCTATGGCGCCATTTTGATTCTACAAAGCAGTCACTCGCCGTTAGCATTCCATTGACCGCCATTTGTTTTGGCGCCCCTTTGACAGCAAATAACTTTACATCTGTAGCGTGTAAGACTCTATCTGTCCATTGTTTATTTTTAAAGAAACACAACAATATATAAAAGGCTCCATTACCGTATACCTCATGTTATGGCTTTTATAAAAAAATAGATATAAATTATAGAGGCTATAGATTTTGTCATAACCATGCGCAATTTCTAGCCACTGGGAGACCATAGGCAAGCTGGGGGAATGCATAATAATTAATATTAAACTCCCAAAGTGAAATTTTAATGCCGTAGGACCCTTTTTAACAGAATCAAAATGGAGGAAGTTACTGTGGATAAATGTCAGCAAGTTAGCTATCTCGGGGAGTTTTTCCCCATCTCTTCAACTCTTTATTAAAATAAATTACAATCCTGACAGTAAAAGGGTGGTTTAGTACAGAGAAGATTGAAAGCAATGTGACTCCTGAATAAAGCTTGCATAGTCTCGCAATGCGGGACCTCCACAGAACTGCCGTATAAGGTCTGGTCTTCACCAAACATATACATTCCCGAATAAGAGAAATAGACGCTCAGAGTTGTTTACATTACTTTAAATCAATCCCAATCACGCTAAGCTCCTGATTCAACGATATTGGCTCTGCGAAATAGTGGGAAGGAACTTGTGTTGGTGGAACATTTGCATCTTGCAAAAAAAAACGCGAAAGAACCCAGCAGGCTCCAAGTTTTCTTCAAACCTTGCCATTTTCAGTGTTTAGATTGCTAGCAATGTGAACAGGAGTTTGAGAACAGTAACGCAGAGTGTAGAAGGCATGGCACACCGTCAATTATCCTCGAAATGTACTTGCACTAGTCCAATCACTACTGATTCTTGCTCCAAAATTACAAAATGGCCGCAGTATTTCAGTAAAAATTAAAAAACAGATTACCTATACATTTTTGCTTATAAGCGGCCTCGTGAAATTGTCAGAGTAGCAGGAGTAAGAACATTCTCGTAACTTGAGATCAACCGCAAAGCGGTGGAACCCTCATGTTTGTCTGTTTTTGTAATTGGGGCCCGAGCACTGAAGCACAAGGGCACCTACAGTGTCCTTGCACGAAGGATTGTTATTACACAGTCTCTCTCATTTTTAAGGGTCTTAACATGCGGTAAACCTCACAAAAACATGCACACATGTTGGACCTATGAAAAATCCCAAAGTCTTCTCAGGCGTTGCCAGGGGGCCCCATAGCGCCCCCTAAGAAAGCACCCTGAATTCAACTAGAAGTATCAAGTTAACATACTGACTTTTGAGGGAACATGCATATCATCTGGAACTCTAATCAAGCTATTTTTTTTTTTTAATTACAGAATTTTAAAAATTACAACTTGTTTGAGGACTTGTTTGAGGATCAACAAAAACTGTCAAAATATTGCAGCCATGTGCACACTATTAAACTCTTTCATCTGAATTCACATTTAGGCTTGGGAGTGGTATGGTTGCTCTATAGCGCCCCCTAATTGTTTTTAGCCATAGGGCACATATTTGACGGCCTCAGTACATACATGGAAGCGGGCACCATAGCTTCCCATAATGCGTCGAAGTCCTTGAACTTGGATGTAGTTACTCCATTCTTCACCAGATTTGATATTGCGCTAATCATTGCGGACATATTTCCCCATTTACCTTCATTACCTCCGCCCAACCGTAAGGTAGCAACTTCCTGTCAGGGCTGTTGAAAGAGGAAGTTGCGTATCTGGCCCAGATATATTCTGATTTGATAGCTCTCCACCAAACATGACACAGTGGTTCCGCATAGCAGCTTGAGCATCTATGCCAAATTTTGAGTAAATCGGCCATTAGATGGCGCTGATAGAATTTTTGTTTTTATTTTGTACTTATGTTTCTTCCTGTCTGGAAGTGTTGAAAGAGGAAGTTGCTTATCTGGCCAATATTTATTCTAATTGCCACAAAACATGACACAATTGTTCTGCATAGTGGGCATCCAAATCTTAAAAACCACGCTGTTAAATTTTTTTTTTAAGTTTAAAAAAAAAAAAATTCTTCGACACATGGAAACCATACTTTGTCTTACTCCTTCTGGGCTGTGAGTCCATTCTGTTGGAAAACTTAGATATAGACTCGATGGACCCTCTTGACAAAAAGCTATCAAAAGAATTTTGATAGCTAACACAATGCACAACGTTATAGAGGACCAACTTCCTGTAGGTGGCTGTCGAAACAGGAACGGTTGTATTATGGTATGCACCCATGCACACAGAACAACTTTCATAATTTGTGAACCTTTTAAAGGCTGTAAGAGGGTATAAACCACCCCTGGGGGGGAAAAATGACTCAAGATATGTAAATCATTTAAAAAATGTCTCCAAATAGTGTTAAAGGCCAGTATTTGTCATTTGGGGTATTTGTGTTTTTTTTTTTTTTTTTTACTCAATTTGGTCATCACATTGGGAAGAGTAACCTCAGCCTAGTACTAGAATTATGGCAACTGACTAGGATGAGGAAAAGGTGCAATGGCCAGCAGCCATGGAATTTCAAACCTGCCAGACGTGAGAGGGCAAATGAGGAATTGCCGAGAGTTGGGGAAGACTCCTGGTGAGTTGCTATCATTTAGCGCAGCAGTGCATACAATTACTTTTTATTTATTTATTTTTTTTACTTTGGGTGAATAGCACGGAGTGAAGGTCAAGTTTCTTTCTATCTAGTGACAGTGATCATATCATTAGTTCAGATAAGTAAAACGTAACTAGAGCTAGGAATAGAAGGCAAAAGGCTCTCTCCTTTTATTTAAGAAAAACAGAATTTTTAAATACATCCAAATCGAAGTTTCTTTAAAGTAAGGAGCAGTTTGGGACGCATACACACAGATAGCACTCAAGGAGCAAAATCAGTCTTTGGCTGTGCAGTGACCGAGTGCTGCGCAAATGCACTGCGACAAAGAGTGCCGTCTGACAGTACCCCCGACCTGCAAGGAGGCGAGGGCCCGTTCATCGAGGCTTGCAGCTTTAAATATTTGTTGTGTGCCGTGCCGCCTCGAATTCCCGTGAGCTAGAATGAGCTAGAAACATGAAACCCTGGGGGAATAACTGGAAGTGGTGTGCATGCGCTTCTATAGAAATATGAACCCAATCGGCCACATGGTGGCGCTGTAATTAAGGCTTCAAAATTCAAACTTTAAAAGGCCACGCCCCCACACCATAAGTCCAATTGACTGGAAATTTCTCTCACAGGTTCAGCCTAATGTGCTCTACAAAAAGCCTCGATGCTCATTAAGGTCCACCTAAAAAAATCTTGAATTTTGAATTTTTTGAAAAACACATTTTTTAGATCTCCTCCTACACCGTAACTGTGATTGCCACCAACTTTTCAGTGAATCATCAATGGATCAAGCTTATTACAAGTTGTATAAAGCATGTCCATATCTCAATTACTTTTCAAGTTTTTGACCAATCGTAAGGCCAATCATTACAAAACTTACAGGGTATGTTAAGATGTACCCAAACAGTTTTATATACATACACCACCAGGGGACGCTACAAGCGCAAGACAGGTGAATGCCATTACACACATCTTACTATAAATCAAATTCATTGTCCAGTCATCACAATCTCTCAGGATATGTTCTCATAAGTACCTGAACCACGCCCTGAAAGTTTCATTCAAATTGAACACCAGGGGGTGCTATAAATGCAAACAACTGCAGGGACTATAGTGCAACTCAGGCTATAAATAGGCTATAAATGACTAAATGTTTGTCTAATCAACACAAAACTTCCAGGAAATGTCTACATAATGACCTCACACATACACTGCAAGTCTCATTCAAATTGATCTCTAGGGGGTGCTTTAAATGCACAATAACTGGACGTGGAATGACGCGAACCAAGTGTTTAGCTTGGAATTGCAGCTTGCGGCTTTATTATTAGCAATTGTTTTTGTGTTGGTCAGCTGATTTTGTCAAATTGCCGTAAGCTGGACTGAGCTACAATCACACTGAATTCATTTTTTTTTTTTTTTAAATCAGTTGTAGGCATTTGTTTGGCCAATCGTTACAAAGCTTGCAGGATATGTTTTATAACGACGTTGGACCAAATGTGTGAAATTATTTTGACATACAAGGCACAGTCACCACATCCCTTCTGTTAATTGATAGCAATCGTTTACCTCAGGCTAGTAAGTGGCAATTTTTCCAAAAGAAAGCCCATTGAAATTATATAACTTATTGTTAACCGTTGACCGACAAGCAGGTAACGGAGTCTCAGTTCACTGTCGGGGAGACACTGATACGCTAACAGCGGATAGCTGTAGACTTGTACCTGTTAATGTTCTGTGCATTGTTGGACACATGCAGCCACATTCCCGAGAACGCTTGCAAGACTGACAAGTCCACAGCAGCCCGTGGCGTTTATGTCCGAGCCTGTCTCCACCGCCTCCACCGGCAGGTTGTCAACTATACTATTTTTTTTTTTATGGTGATTCCTTGTATTTCCTGTCTCCCTCTCTCTCTCCGCCAAGAGTCCTACCTCCCCACACAAAGACCATGTCACGGATAAGAGGCCTCATTCCTCGTTACTCTAAGGAACCTAGCATGGTCATCAAGTGTCTTTGGTAGAGAGAGAAGGAAAACAAACAAGCATGCAAATGGCAACTATTGTGCATATATACCCAAAAAATTATGAAGCTCATATTTGTTTTTCGCGCAATTAATTGACTATCGCGACATTCCTAGTGCTGTCTTGCTCTGTGATTTAGAAATTCTTACTTCTGTTTCAGAATGTTGTTTGTTTCTTTCTTGACTAGTGACTGTTCCAAAGCAATTTGGCCTGTAAAGTTAGCTAGCAACAATGAGTGTAACCTGATGAACTCAGCTTCAAAGTTTTGCAGTTTCTGTGACGTAGTTTGTGCACATAATAGAGCAGAATAGTATAGTGTTGCTCCTAATAAAACCTTTTATCGCGTCCCACAATTTCCTGGGCTTTTCTACAGAGCCAACATTGTCTGTAAATACCTAGAATTCTGCTATAAACTGAGTGAGAGATTCCTTCTTCAGTAAAGATGTATTAAAACGCTATCTTGCAGCAGGTTGAGACAGACTGTCTAGGGTGGTGGTGGTGCAAAGGACTCCTTTGAGATGCAAAAAGAAAATCTATTCTGGAAAAAGGTTTATGTTTAGCTAAGAATAAGGAAGAATCCTTACAGCTGGAATTAACTTTTGCCAGAACCCCAGTGAGCTTTGCGTTCAACCGATCAATATTTGGGTCTCTTACAGCGTTGAACACCAACAACACAAGAACTGTTCGGTAACTCCAGCATTTGATTGATGAGCGTACCATAGAAACTGCCATCAAAACTATGACAAACTATACAACAAAAGTGCAATTTTCCTAAAACTATACTCTATTGTACAAATCACAATTCTGCCCGTATTGTCTGTCCACGAGAACAAAACTTTAAGCGGAAGATTCCGTTTGACAATAACGGCCACTCCTTTTGTTTTTGAGCTTGTTGAGGAGGATGCAACTGCACGATAGAATCTGTTGGCTAAAGGGCCGGTAGTCTGTAGCAAATGCATCTCCTGTAATAATGTCAACATTTCTCTTTTTAAGTAAGGCTAGGGTGCTAGCTTGCTTGTGAGGTGCATTCAGTCCTCAACAGTTCCAAACTAAAAATGTAAGATTACCCATTATCAAAAAAAAGCGCTGTTCTAAATAAAAATAGATGTGGAAAAGCAACACTTTAACTTCTTTAAATCCTAACAATAATGCATCCATAGTTAAGTCCCTCAACACACAGAACATGTAAGACGCAGAACAGAAACAGACGAGACAGTGACACACAAGTGAAGGCGGGGGGGGGGCAACATAGCCAAAAGGCTAACACTCAAAATAGGTCTGTGATCAAGATTACAGATTGCATTGTTGCAAAACCTTCTGTATATACAGTGGGTACGGAAAGTATTCAGACCCCTTTAAATTTTTCACTCTTTGTTTCATTGCAGCCATTTTC
>NC_048410.1:23592755-23604933 GCF_013103735.1 Etheostoma cragini
CCCGCCCAGTCCGAGTACGGATACAGATAATTCATGTGGTAAACAGATACAGATAATGCTGTACTCGCTCATCCCTACCAAGCACATTGGAAAGGAGACTAACTTAGCAGTGGCCTAATTAACCTGGAGCGTAGTCTATATTAAACAGGACGTATGTGTCATTAAAAAGTTTCTGTAATCATGTCACATAACAATAATATGCAATAAAAATAAGACGCATCAAGAGCTTAAGACAAACCAAGAGTCAATGTTCATGTGTTTTAATCCTGATATACCGGCCGTTACATCAATACTGCTTTCGAGACTAGTGGATCATAGAACGTTATGTCTAAAAATAGATACACGTGCCAAACATTCATGTTCCGTTGCTAATATGGCACTGTTGTGTAAACCACCAGTAGGCCTATCTACCGGACAGAATAGCAACGTGAATTTCTTATCTCCAAAACGGACGTTACAGAACAGAAACATTGCTGCATGGGATGCTACAATTGGCAGCAGGTAATGTGGATAGTAGCCCAGCGCTAGCAAATATCTGGATTAAACACAGTTAAAAGGCTGACAGCTAAATGGTGTACAAGTGCGACTGTATTTCACTGGAGAGGATTCCAAAACCGGCACGGACAACAGTCTTACTGCTGCTAAAGCTATAAGACACAAACTAGCACTATGTGTTGTTTCTCCGACAATAGCAGTGACCAGACGGGACAAAGTGTTGCATTACATAAAACTGGTAAACCTTGGGGTGCATCGAAGTTATTGTAAAATACCCTTTTCTCATCTGTTATTGTCTCTTAACAGAAATCTTCTGGTGTAATATGTAATTCTTGTTATTATATATATATAATAAAGTTATTATTATTAAATTTGTATGAATCATTTAAATTCCCTTTTTTGCGCTTATCCGAAAATTTATCCGATCGGTGACTCAGAATTGTGATCCGATCGGTGAGTTTTGTGATCTGTTGCACTTGTGGAGCTTTACTCTCTTTAAATTTGTCGAGTGGTCTACTGTCTGCTGGTCTGGCTGTGTGAGGTGTCTGACAGTGCTGCTGCTGACAGTAAACTAGTTTCTCCACAGAGCATTAATCATGCCAGTAAAGAACCCCTTGGCAAGAAAATATCAGAGTTGTTTTTTTAACATTAATGAGTTAATTTAAATATAGTGTGTGTGTGTGTGTGTGTGTGTGTGTGTGTGTGTGTGCACACACAGTGAGGAAAATAAGTATTTGAACACCGTGCTATTTTGCAAGTTCTCCCACTTAGAAATCATGGAGGGGTCTGAAATTGTCATCGTAGGTGTATGTCCACTGTGAGAGACATAATCTAAAAAAAATCCAGAAATCACAATGTATGATTTTTTTTTTAACGATTTATTTGTATGATACAGCTGCAAATAAGTATTTGAACACCTGAGAAAATCAATGTTAATATTTGGTACAGTAGCCTTTGAGAAACACGGAGTTTGAGCTCCCTCCAAATTCTCCGATTCTCTATTGGGTTTAGGTCTGGAGACTGGCTAGGCCACGCCAGAACCTTGATATGCTTCTTACAGAGCCACTCCTTGGTTATCCTGGCTGTGTGCTTCGGGTCATTGATCTCGCAATACATGGCCCCGTTCATCCTCTCCTTAATACAGTGCAGTCGCCCTGTCCCATGTAGGGCTGCACGATTATGGCCATGATAATCACGATTATTTTGATCAAAATTTTTATCGCGATTATTCTCACGATTATTTGTTGATTTTAACCAAAACAAATTTTATTGTCACATAGGCTATTTATAACTGCGAGAGGGAGTATGATGGACGCTAAAATGGACTCATTATGAACCGGTCCAGCACTGGTCGAACGACGTAGACACACTTCGTGTGTATGAAACGTCTGTATCGTCACTGCGCTGCATTTTTATGAACTATGATATTCTCAGCATGGGTCATATGTCTGGCCCAGGTCCAGCAGCTCCGTCTCACGCTGTTACTCTACCAACTGAAGTAAATTGCATTCAATAACTTCTTCTGTGTTCTTCGCCGTGGCGGCCGCGATAGCAGTGTTACCATTTAAACACTGGTACAATTACAGGTTTACCCCTCATATTTAACAATATACAGCTGTGTTAATACAAAAATTTAAACTGTGGACAACTGTCAGAAGTGTGGACCGCCGCTGTGTGGAGGTGCCGCGAGGAGAGAGAACAGAGGAGAGATTCAACACAGGCACGGCTTTACAGACGAAATGGGTCATTTAACACAAAATTTAACCATATCCATCTAAACAGCATTGCAGCGGATGAGAGGACATTAGCATCGGTGCGTCCTAGAGGAGCTAACAGCTAACCGACGCTACTAGCACCGACTAGCACTGCTCAATGCTGTTGACAAAATGTTGCGTTTACTGGTAAACCTTAAGACCGACGTATAACCGAATGCTATCTGTTGAGTTTTCCTCCTGTTACTCTGTCCTCTGTGACTGTCTACATCTAGAATTTACAGAGCGTTAGAGGCGCTATGCAAAAAACCCGGAGCGTTCTATGAAATGACGCTTTAAAAAATAATCGCTCAATAACGCAAATTTGAGCGTGGGAAGTCAAAATTGTGATCGCGATTAAAATTTTAGTAATTGTGCAGCCCTAGTCCCATGTGCAGAAAAACACCCCCAAAGCATGATGCTACCACCCCCATGCTTTACAGTAGGGATGGTGTTCTTGAGATGGTACTCATCATTCTTCTTCCTCCAAACACGGTTAGTGGAATTATGACCAAAAAGTTCTATTTTGGTCTCATCTGACCACATGACTTTCTCCCATGACTCCTCTGTATAATCCAAATGTTCATTGGCAAACTTAAGACAGGACTTGACATATGTGCTGGTTTACGCAGTGGAACCTTCCGTGCCATGCATGATTTCAAACTTGACGTCTTAGTGTATTACCAACAGTAACCTTGGAAACGGTGGTCCCAGCTCTTTTCAGGTCATTGACCAGCTCCTCCCGTGTAGTTCTGGGCTGATTTCTCACCTTTCTTAGGATCGTTGAGACCCCGCGATGTGAGATCTTGCATGGAGCCCCAGTCCGAGGGAGATTGACAGTCACGTTTAGCTTCTTCCATTTTCTAATGATGGCTCCAACAGTAGACCTTTTTCACCAAGCTGCTTGGCAATTTCCCCGTAGCCCTTTCCAGCCTTGTGGAGGTGTACAATTTTGTCTCTAGTGTCTTTGGACAGTTCTTTGGTCTTGGCCATGTTAGTAGTTGGATTCTTACCGAGGTACCATGTATTTAAATACTTATTTGCAGCTGTATCATACAAATAAATTGTTTAAAAAATCATACATCTTGATTTCTGGACTTTTTTAATAGATTATGTCTCTCACAGTGGATATGCACCTACGATGACAATTTCAGAGCCCTCCATGATTTCTAAGTGGGAGAACTTGCAAAATAGCAGGGTGTTCAAATACTTATTTTTCTCACTGTATATACACACATACAGTGGGGCTCAAATATTTGGGCACCCCAGGTAAAAATTTCTATTAATGTGCGTTAAGAAGCCAAGAAAAGATGGAAACATTTCCAAAAGGCATCAAATGACAGATTACACATCCAGATAATATGTCACAAAAAATTTGAATTTATTTCCATCATTTACACATTTTAAAATAACATAAATAAAAATGGCATCTACAAGCACAATATTACTCGCCCCAGACGCTAACTATCACTGGTCACTGCTGTTGTCTGAAAAACAACACAGACGGGACAAAATGTTGAGTTTAATAGTAAACTGGTAAACCTTGAGACCGGCGTATAACCAACTGCTATCTGTTGAATTTTTCTCACGTTACTCGGCCCTCTGTGACTGTCTACATCTAGAAACTAAGCTGCACGGTGCAGGGAACAACTCTAACTGGCACATGATCAGTGGTTTACGGAGCGGTAGAAGGGCTTTGCAAAACCCAGAGCGTTCTATGAAATGGCGCATTTAAAATATTGCTTGACCACGCAAATTTGATCGTGTGAAGGCATATCGTGATTGTGATTAAAATTTGATGAATTGTGAAGCCCTAGTTCAAAACTTGTTTTACACAAGTTTGCTAAGTAACGAAGTTCTTGTTCTTTTCTGGGATTCCATTCAACCAAATGCTTTCTGTATTTCCGACAGGATTAGAAACATGGCTGGCGCTGCGCGAGGTCCCGTGGTTGGCCGGCCATTGGCGTTTGCCATTGAAGAGCGAAGGGCGGTTCACTCCTGGTCCCGGATCTCGTCAGCGGGGCAAAACATCCTCCTGGATGCTCTAAAGATCCTCAGCCCAATGTCCCGTGACCTCTCAAACAATGAAGAGCTGGTCACCTTCTTGCAGGAGCTGGGTGAGGAGGGCCACAAGCCCACTGTGCTGCGTAGCATGGACGTGTATGGCTACCGCTCTAGCACAAACCAACCCCTGACTGAAGACAAGCTGAAGCCCCCCAACAGGAGCGCCAGACCTGCAGCCAAGAGGAGGGGAAGGAGGTCCATGACCAAGAAGAGAGAGGTGCACCCATCCTGGAACACCTCTGAGAAGTGCAACCCTAAGATCCAAGGGGTCCGCCCTCCTGAGCTGCTGGTGGACCATCATGCTATCAACTGCAGCAGGACACCCAGTCGGAATGTAGAGGTGTCGCAGGTGCGGCCGTGCCTCAGACTGACCAACATTGAGGGTCTGTCTGGCTTCCATACAGCCCGACTCCAGATTCACACTTCTTGGGACAAAAACTCTGAGGTGCCATCTGTTGCCTTTTCAAAGCAACAGCACCCTCCAACGCTTTCAGGAATACCTTTGCAGCCTTCTCAGAACGGTGGTGGGGCGCCCACCAAAGCTGTGGCCTTGTTCAGTCAGAAGAGCCTGTCCTGCCCCATCCGATTGGACGGCGCCCTCATCGGAGATTCTGCACCAGTCTTTTACACAAATGGACGGGCATTCCCAGAGACTCACACAGAGCTGACCAGCAATGGCTGGAGGGGAAACGGCCTCCACAGAGATGGTCGGGGCCCAAAGGAACTGAGCAACCCGACGCGGCAGAGGAATGGCTGGAAGGACAAAAACGGTCTTAGGTGGAAAGTGATAAAGGTGGATGACTCTCGCTCTGTAGCTGAGGCCCGCAGAAAAGCGCAAAAGATCTTACAGGTCAACCTGTCTCCAGTGATTCAGATTCAACCTCTCAACCATGTTCTGAGAGACTTCCGATACCAGAATAAGTGAACCAACCCCAATCCACACATTGTGTTTCACTTAGCAGATGTTAGTGTTTTACATACATTAGCCTGTACCTGGCTGAGCCCCGGTGTTCCTAGCAGACGTCTTACAATGGTTTTTGTTAACTCTGCTGAGTGTTGAGGTCAGTCTGTCTGTGGAAGTTCTGGTTCCTGACGGGCACTCAGGCTTGAAAGGCATTTAAAGTTGGGTGATGCTTTTCTCAGCAGGCAGGGAAAAGACTTGGCCGAATGCTGGTACATTTTCAAGGTCCACTTTAGTTTACACTATACAATTCAACCAACCATCATTCTGCTTCAAGATGACTGCCTGCTTGCCGGTGTTGCTGATGGATTTGGGACACAGCATCCCCAATTTTTCTGCCAAAGGCACTGGGTCCTCTTCAGTTGTTTAAGGAGTATGTAGAACTCATTTGGAGTGTAGTGACATTTTGTTTACTTGTAGCGCTTAAAAACTGCTGTCACTCTGCGGCACCCCATTTCCCCTGAAAAGAAAGAGAAAATTAAGCTAGTGGTCCCATTGAACGCCCAAATAAACCGGTGGAAGTGCAGCGCAAGTTTCCAAATTCTTTAGAAGAGCAGACATGGTGGTTGGTTGGTCCCAGCAAAGAAATCAACTAAACAATTATTGAAAAATGTTTAGATTGTCTTCCTTTTTGTACTTTTTGTTTGGTAACCAGGAAGGCTCTGAGGGTGAGTACAGCAGGGAATCAAACTTGCAGCCCATACAGAGATAGATTGATACCTGGATGATTGTTTTGAGCTGCAGTCCTTCACAAAGTGTTCCTTTTTGGTTAAGTTTATCCACACATGGAGACAAAAGACTTAAAGAATATGTTTGACTGTTGGGTGATTTGATGTCTTACAGAAACATGAATCACAGAAACTGCAGAAAATGGCGACTATAGAAGGGGACTTGGGCCTACGTCAAACAATTGGGCTTCCGAGATTCATCTTTAGATCTTAATTCTGGGAAAACATTGAGAATAATGAGTTAGAAGAATTGTGACTTCAATCTTCAAAGTGTTCTCACTATTAAACTTCATCTCTGGATCCTATATTTACAAATTTCTGCCTAACTTCAGGGTTTAGTTTTCGAATTGCATCTCTTTTCCCCTCAACATTCTTCCATTCCATGATGTGGCCCGGGTCCACTGCCATAAACACCAGATACAAAAAACAACCATCTGCTGTCGGTCTAATGCTGCTCAATATTTCCTTTTGTCCAATACATTGTTTAACGTCACAGGCAACCAACTGTAAGTTGGAGCCTTGATGTGTGAAAGTTGTTTGGCTGATTTAGAAATGTTTGTGGTGGCATTTGTCAACTTAAGCTGCAGGACTTTGTTTCCTGACAAGTTAAATTTGAAACTACAGCTTCAGAAAGTTGAATCTCCCATCAGAACTCTGTGCCCTGTTGAGTTGAAGGAGAGAACAACCCATCAAAATCTACTTGGTAGTTTCTTGATTTGTTCTGCTGTTATCTAACTGATGTGGCTCACCTTCAAACTAAAATAAATGCACTTTGAGAGTGTGACAGTGCTTAATTGTCGCCTGTTTCCTAAACATGAAGGTTTGTTAATATCATTTCCTGCATCATGTAGAAAATATGTGAAATAATCAGTTTTTTTGAACCCACACTGTTTTTGCTTCAGGTGCTAACTTTGCAACGTTGGTGCTGAATTAACTAACTGGCACAAGAATGTTGTCATACTGTTTTTCTAGTTCAGATTGGGGCATTTAGGAGCAGCAACTTCCTGTAAATTGTTCTGAGGGATTTGTAGCACTACTGCCCCCTGCAGGTTGGGATGAGCTTGCCAAACCATCGTGTGTTTTTTCTAAAAGGTTTCTTTTGTGAGAGGCCACTACAATTCATTTTCATGTTGTCATCTGTGAGAAACTCCTGTGAACTTCCATTTGCAAAACTACATTCCGCGTGAGTAAAGTTCAGTGTTGACCTCGGAAACATGAAACAAAATCTTAACTCATAGAAAACTTGATAGCGTTTCCCGGAGCTTTTTCTGATTTTAAGAAATCCATTAAATGTGAACAAAAGCTCTGGAATAAGACAAAAAGCGAAACTTGATTTTTATTTTTTGTCAGAGTATACTTTTAATTTCTTTTTCTAAAATAAAATAAAATAATTTATATATATATATATATATATATATATATATATATATATATATATATATATATATATATATATATATATATATATATATATATATATATATATATTAAAAAAAAAAAGAGAGAGAGACTTCTTTAAACCACCTGTTCCTAAAGTCCATGTAAAACGGAACTAAACCACCATCCGGTCAGTAAATGAGCATAAAATGCTGTGGAAAGATCTAATCAGATTTAAAATGGAAATCTGTGCTTACTGGTTTGGAGTACATGCATTATTCACATATTAGCATTCTGCTCCCCTGTTGAATCTGAGGGCACATCAGTGTTGGGTGGTCAGCTTTACAGATCAAGTCCATGTTTCGGTGAATTTCATGTTCCAATCTATCTGTACGCAGTCATATTCATGCCCACTGACAATTCCCTTTTCTATTTCTTTGTTAGTCTTGTTTGTGCAACACTTGTATAATAATGTATTTCCTACATGACCTTTGAAAACGTTTTGTTCAATAAAACCAATCTAAAAATAATCTGTAGGTAGTTTTTTCCCCTCTATAGCAACTTTTTATAACAAGACTCATAATTTGAGGAACAGTACAGTCTAATGCTGTGAAAGTTTAGCTTTACTACCGTGTGACTAGGTTGTGTATGTTCTTAGAGCCAGGACTCACTGAGGCAAAAGTTGTGATCATTGACAGGCATTTAAGGGATTGGTCAATCAACAGAAAAACTATTTTTTTTATTTTTCGGGTCAGAAATGAAAAACACTCCAACTTCTCAAGTATTTGAAGCTTTTCTTACCCTTTTTGTGATGTTAAACTGAATATATTTTGGTTTTTATTTGTTTCCAACACAAAACAAGCAAGTAAGATGTCTCAAAGAGCTTCAGGAAATTACTTTTTCTCTTATTACGCTTATTTTTGACATTTTATAAACGATCAGTCAGACCTCCCCAGACCTATATCCACAGCGCTGACGGTCTGGCTCTACCACACATACATTCCAGGAGCCATGGTCAGTGACCGTGGCTAAGCAAAATGGTTTTGAGAAGAACTTGTTTTAGTGGAACATTTGCCCCCCCCCACCTCCCCAATGAAAATAGGTAACATTTCACACAGTACAGTAACGTGAGCTTTTTAAAGGAGTTGGATTATGCATTATTTCTTTTACAGTAGTTTTCTATCCCAAGCGGTGACTTCCGGGCCTGAAAAGTGAAGCTAATGTGGAAGTATCTCAAACTCTTATCTATCTATCTATCTATCTATATCTATCTATCTGTTTATCTATCTGGACTGAGGTCCTTGGTTGCCTAACTAGGTCTTGTTCAGTGTTTAGTAGCACTTTGTCAACCAAAGCAAGCTAGCAAGCGTTAGCTGGTAACTTAAGGGAAAGTCTGTAAATTTTGGATGACTCTCTTCAGAAGAGTTGGATATCGGCGACTTTCTCTCTTTAGCGTTTAGCTTAGCACAGCATCATTCAAGCCATAGAGACCCTGGCTTAGCATCCTCCCCTTCTCCATTCGTTTGTCAATTCTTGCTTCAAATTACCAAGATAGTGGCAACATTGTATTTCAGTTATCCAAATTGTCTTCTAAACTTGCCATTTTCAGCAAGTAGATTGCTAGCTTGGAGGTTGTTGTTCCCCATAACAGAGAAGAGAAGATAATGGCTTTATCCTGTAAATGTAATTCTGCTGATCCAGACTAGAAGGAACTAACCCAGTGATTCCCAAACTGGGGCTTGGAGGAATAAAAAAAAGGGGGGGGGGGCATGGTTAATAAATGCATGGTTCTAGCAAAGCATAGACAAGTTTGTGAAAGGAGTGACAATTAGTCTACACCAACGCCACAACTACCAAAACAAGTACAAGAAAATACGTAGTGTGTGTCGTGGTGAACAGACTTGGATCTAAGGAGCCTGATTCGACAGCCAATTTCCCAGTCAAATCTTTGCAGTGTGGTTAAGATGTGGGTTAGATGTATATCGCTTCTCTGGGAAACAGCTGATCATGGTGCATCTTGCTCTCTTTCAGTGGTAATATCGGTTCATCTGCGTCAAAAAGCTTGAGCTAGTCAAATCCTGCTCTATGTGAAATTCCGTTAGCCAGGTGAGAGCTTTACATCCTTTTCTCCAGGTGTAGTTTGTTGACACAAGTGTCAAGTTCCATAGCTGCTGTGGTTTCAAAAGCTCTTTACTCAGGGCTCAGGCTGCCGGCATCATGTCTGCTGTTGGATGTGAAGCAGGTGGAGGACGAGATATTAGAGCCAAAGAGAAAATAAGTGACTTTTCAGTTTGGAGGGGGTGGCACGTTGAGCAAAGCAAGACGCTTAGCTGGCTGGTTTTTGGGCTTTTGATTGACAGCTTTTTCCTGCAGTCTCACACTAGTCCCATTAAGAAAAATGTCAAGATGTCCATTGAAACTTATTCTCTGAAGTTAAATTGTATGTGTAGTTTTTCCACAACAGAGCTTCTCTTAACATAATATTACATATATTGCATATATATTTAGCTGACGCTTTTATCCAAAGCGACTTCCAGTAAGAGCATTCAATAGGGGCATTGTAGATTAACAGATCAACAGCAAAGATTTGCCTACGTTTGAGAAATCATCAAGTCCACGTGCACACAGCATGGGAAAAGTCTGGACATTGGGATTCAGCAACGTGTGGTAAACCAGGAGTGAAATGCCAAAGCCCACTGTCTCATTGATTTGTTCATTTTTTCTCAGAACAGGTAACACTGGTGTTTCTCTGTGGCTTCAGCCTTCAGAAATGTTGGTTAGATGCCCTCAGTTAACCTTTTCTCACAACAGACCAGCTGTGGTCTGGTGCTCAGTGCAGGCAATACAACTATCGACTTCTGCTTGTATCTAAGAATATTCTGGAAAACTGCAGAAGGGGCATGAATCTATTCAAACTGCAGATCTGGCAGATATTAAATAAAGATCAAGTAAATTCAGTTGACAACATAATGACAGCATGTGTCCAGATTGACGAACGAAATTCACAACCTCCAGGTAGATCTTAAAGCGCCCATATTTTGCTCATTTTCAGGTTCATAATTATATTTTGAGGTTGTACCAGAATAGGTTAACATGGTTTCACTTTCAGAAAACACCATAATTTTGTTGTACTGCACATTGCTGCAGATCCTGTTTTCACCCTGTGTTGGGGTCTCTGTTTTAGCTACAGAGTGAGACATTCTACTTTTACTATCTTAGTTGGAAGTTGCACATGCTCAGTAGCTAGGTAAGATCACATCAGCTAGATAAGTCTTTCTCCAGCTACAAGGCAGGATTAGCTGGGAGACTTCTAGACAAGGGACACTTGTGGAATACCTGCGGGACAGGGACAGGAAGTAATTCTTTTGGAGATTATGGTCAACTAGTGTGTGTTGTAGCAGTGTTTTGCCATTGAGAACGAGTTGGCATGCTAGCGCTAGCATGTGCTACGGTTAGCCACCTCGTCTCGGCTAGTGACGTAGAAAGCGATACGATTTTGAACAGCTCCCCTGGAGACTGAAGGCAGAGGACATTCAGAAACCGGGTCTCACTCAAAACAGCATGGATTTTTTTTTTTTTTCAAGTTTGTATGCGTGTGGAAGCACCAAAAACACAAAATAACGCACAAAATTATTTTTCATAATATGGGCACTTTATGCTTGGCATAAGTATTGGTTTAACACAAGTTCTGCCATTGGTAACTTAATCAAACAAGTAACTGTTTGATTAAGATGGACCTGCAGTCAATCAGTTTACCACATTATTAATTCAGACCAACATTTAGGTGTGCAAGGCTTCGTCACGTCCAGCCAATTACTGAGTGAGGATGGGGCTATTCGGACTAAATAGCGGTCGGTCAGTTGTGTGCAAACTAACACAGAGGCCTGATTGAGGATGCAGTCTCAAAGTGGCTCAGGATCCTGGACTATCTGGATGTTTGGAGTTTCTATACTTGTTTAGAGGAACAGTGTCACTGTAGCTTTGGTATTGCTTAACATGTGTCTGAACAAACACAACAGCAAGTTAGAACCATAAACTGAGAAGGCCCTCGGTGGGTTATCATATTATCATATTATCATCTCCCCTCCATGTATTTTAACCCCAAGCCCCAACCCGTTGAGGCTAATGGCCGCCCACCTAGGTTTTATTGCGCTGCGGTTGCACCGTGCATTCGCTCTTGGGTAAGTGGTCTAGACCTTTTCTATCCAGAAGGTGTTCTGAGATAACTTCTAGTGTGTAACCTAGAAGTGTGTAAAGGAGAGCTGCAATTCAAGAGCTATCGTGTATACACATAGGTAACTAAGCAACGATGGGCTCTGACCTGTTGCAGCTCCACAGTGGTGTCAGGTTACAGCCTGTTTCTACATAGGACATAACCACCGCAAATCGTTTTTTTTTTCTGGAAAAAATACATTTTGGAAAATTGGATTGGATGAGTCAGACAATCAACTAGTGTGGACTTCAGCGGAAAAAATGATATAAACAGAGGTATGCATTAACACATCTTGTATGCCCTTCTGTCACATCTACAGCAGTCAGATTCACTGTGTTCCCTCAGAAGGAATCAATTCAATTCAATTCAATTTTATTTATAGTATCAAATCACAACAGGTCTAGACCACACTCCAGAATCCACAAGGACCCAACAGTTCCAGTTGTTTCCTCCAGAGCAAGCAACAGCGCGACAGTGGCGAGGAAAAACTTCCTTTTAGGCAGAAACCTCAGTCAGACCCAGGCTCTTGGGAGGCGGTGTCTGACGACCGGTTGGGATTAGAATGAAGAGTTAGTTTGTAGTAGTTCTT
>NC_048410.1:23605033-23617260 GCF_013103735.1 Etheostoma cragini
GGGGGGCAGACACCGTCACTATGGGGTTTTTACTAGGTAACACCTGGAATAAAGGAGCAGAGAAGTGTGTTACACTGGAACTCTGCCTCCTGGTCCCAACTATGGATTGTCAAGGATTAGGTCCACTAATAAACCTGTCAAGGTTTCCAGAAATGAGAACTGCTCCGTCCAAAGTGGGATGAATGCCGTCTCTCCGAATCAGACCAGGTCTTCCCCAGAAAGACAGTGATCCACAAAGCCCACATCATTATCTGGACACCACCTCGATAGCCAGCGGCGAAATGACGACATGCGGCTATACATGTCATCGCCGGTGAGATTTGGCAGTGGTCCAGAGAAAACTACGGTGTCCGACATTGACTTCGCGTATGTACACACCGATTCAACATTAATCTTCGTAACCTCCGATTGCCGTAACCGGGAGTCATTAACGCCAACGTGAATAACAATCTTGCTGTATTTACGTTTATCCTTAGCCAACAGTTTCAGATAAGACTCAACGTCGCCCGCTCTAGCCCCCGGGATGCACTTAACTATGGCTGCCGGCTTTGCTAACTTCACGTTTCTCAAAATGGAGCTACCGATAATCAGAGTTGGTTTCTCAGCGGGTGTGTTGCTGAGTGGGGAAAATCAGTTAGAAACGCTAACAGGCTGGTGGCGGCCCGACGCCTTGGAAAGCTTACGACTGTCTCGTCCTCGTCCTCGCACAGTCACCCAGGCACTATGACCTGGCTGCCCAGGAGATGCCGGGGGACGGCTACCAGAGGCTAACTCAGGCTCAGGCCGGCCCGCGCCGACTACCGGCGGGGGGTTAGCTACAGTAACCCCCCGCAGTAACACTAAGCCTCGCCTCCATGTCCAAAAATAAACAACACTTGTTACACACGCCATTGCCGTTAAAGAATGCAGAGGAGTAACTAAACATCTCACACATCGAGCAGGAGAAAGGAGGAGAAGGGGCCGACATAACTACCAGCTAGGCTAAAGTCGCTAGCAGCTAAGCTAAAGTACGGTAGCGTTAGCTACCAAGCGTTAAAACAGCTGTTATTTAACAAAAGTCGCTAAAAAAAATTAGAAGATATGTGAGTGCTTAGGCAGAACTGCTATAAGAATAAGTGTTTAGTGGACAGTTAGCCGCTGTAATAGCAAATCTAACTAACTGAACTGGTATTTAGTGAGCAGCAGAGCTACCAACACGCTACCAACACACAGGCACAGGAAGCGGAAATGAGTCAGGTACGCTTACCGTCTCTGTCCTTCCAAGATCTTTCGTCGTAGAAACGTCGTACTCCTGCTCTCTGACGTATCCCAGAGAGCCATTTCAAGTGAGTAGGCACTTGAAATGACATTTTGAACTAGTTTAGAGGCTAAAACACATTTAAAACTTGCCCTGTTTAAGTCTGTTGGGTGCTAACTCTAGAAGGAGGATAACATGGTGTAGAAAGCACCGATTGGTTTAGTTTTCCTCACTAATGACAGCACTCCACATTTACAAACAACAGAGCTACGTGTTGGAATTGACCCGCATTCTCCTTTAAATCAGTTTGTTCTGTAGTCTACGATCATGAAGCTCATGCTGATCCCTGAAGGGCTGTGGCTGTATGGTGCTTGCCTACCTGTAGGTCTCCTGTAAGTTTATGAACAGGGTCATTGAGCAAGTCAAAATAGGGAGCTAAAAGGTTATTGACCCTTTCCTACACTTTTTCCAGGAACCTAGAAACCCTTTTCAAGGAACAAGGAGCTCAACTTTACATGTGTGTTGACACAAGGAACAGAGGTCTAATTGTTAACAGAACATAATTATTAATAGGCTGATATTCATACCATAATAGGATAAAGCCCATTTCATGATTGATTAGCAAAATCCATTCAGCACCACCAATAGTCGACCATACGGGTTCACCCCTAAAATATATACAAAACATATGAATATAAGTATATCTATAACACATTTAGTGATCATGCAACTGCTAAACTGGGGTACCGGCTCCTTTTTTTGGTCAAATTCAAGCACTGGTTCCTGTGTCGTAGCTCATGCTCTGAGGCAGCAATTAAAGGCCTAAAGGCTCTGACACACCAAACCCATAATCAGCCGTCGGACAGTCTGGCTAGGCCGGTGACTCAAGTATGGTGTGTTCCGTACTGTTGTCTGTCAGACGGGCCGTCGAGCTTCCTTTGAATTAAACTGACCTGCTTGGTCTTAAGGCGGCAGACTGACTCAAATGACAACTCTGATTTGTGGAGTGCTTATCCAGTAATGACAATCTTTTAAACCAACCTTTGTTGATCTGAAATGAAGACAGATTTAGCAAAGGCCTTTTTCTTGCTTAAAATGTTTTAGGAAACATGTTTTGGTGAACTATTTTAATAAAATATGAGATAGTATTCTGAACGAGCCGCCATGACAGTCAGGCTTTGAATTTCCGGAGAGAACCAGGCCCACGGCAGTTGGCGTTGCTTTGGTGCGTTCCGAGGCACTTTCTTGGCCAACTCGGAGAGACTGGTCAGTCCGACTGCCTTTCGGCCAATGGTCGGCCGTCGGGTTGGTGTGTCAGGGCCTTAAAGGGCCAGGAACGTTCAGGACAGAGTTAGCTGCACAATTACTGATAGGCCAAACACAAACCTCACAACTACTACAACAAACTCACAGCATTCACTCAGACATTACAGAACTCTGGTTTTTGTTGGTATCAATAATGAACTTCTAATGAATTCTGCAGGATGGAGAATCCATCCCCAGGAAGTTTTAGGAAATCTGATGCTGCTTCACCAGCTTACCTATGTGCCATGGGGGAGATTGTGCCACAATTTGTTTTTTCTGCTGGAGCTATTTGCATGAAGTTGAACCTTTCTCAACTTCTCTCATCACACTGCTGTGCACATTTTTGAATCTTGAATACTGGTTGGTGGTGCCAAGACGGTATTACAAGACTGAATTCACAATGAATGGCATTTTGATGTGTGTCAAGTGTTTTAATCCTAATGTGTGAGATACCTTCTGTATCCACAATGTTCCATTTTGGGGATTTCTCTGTTGCCGCCGAAAATTCCGCCGGATTTCATTCTTTTTCCCCGGATGTCCGTTACCTTGTAAACTCCGGTGGATTTCTGGGGACTATGGTTAACTGCTCCTCAGATCTCTGCAGGGTAAATCCAGACAGCTAGGTAGACTATCTGTCCAAACTGAGCTCTCTGTTGCAGGAATAAAACAACCTTTGAATGTACAAAATGTTCCACCAAAACAAGGTCCTTCCCGAGGCTGTGGAGGAAGGTCTGGCAAAGCTAGACTAGACGTTAAGTAATGCATTTGGCTTCTTAAGCAGACTTACATATTGAAGATGTAATAGAATACCACTGATTGGGAGCAGAACCTCCAAATACATGCTGGGGAGGCCCACTGGGAAAAGTTGCCTTGAGCGTGACACAAATTCCAACATCCTCTGACCCACATGACTCTCGTTTTATTTCCTCGCAAGAACAGGCACACAGTTGATTTCCACACCATACAATTTAGCAAAAGTAAAATGGAGAAAAAGATTGATTGTTATAGTCAACAGCTTCACAACCCTCTACCAGTGAACTGTAAACTACTAGGACTAGAACAAGAACAACAAGGCATGGATTACGTTGTCATATAGCCTAACAGTACAGTGTCAACATCAGAACCCAATCCTAAGAGTAGGAACATCACATGCTTAATGCTACAGTAGCATATTTCCCACTGTTTGCACATAAAGACTCCAAAAGTTGAGCTGTGACAGGATGTCATTCATTTCGAACTGAAGCTTGAAAAGCACGCTGCTGCTGCCCACTGCTACAGCAGAAGTTGGAAAAGGTTCAACATGATGCAAATGGTCTGTGAAAGAGAGTTGTTTTCCACTCCACTCAAATATGTTAAAATCTTTCTACAAAATCAAGAAAAATTCAACAGCTTTAAAATTCTCTGCGATAGAACTCACCTCAAGCTACCAAGACTTAAATAAGAAAATCAAAAGATTCGTCAACTTCGAGAAATTAAAATGTAAATCACGGGCTAGACGTGGACATACCAGGCTTTGGACTCGAGAGAGACCAACTTTTTGTATGTAGGAACGCATCGTTAGATTGGCTCTTTGGTTCCCTCTCTACAATATACCAGCTGTGAGTTCCAGCTGTTTGATGGCCGGAGAGTCGGCTCGGCCTTCCAACCTGATTAGGATGTATCGTCTGACAGGATGGGGTTTTAAATGAGGTCTGCAGTGGCGGCACACAGCCTGCAGCAGTTGAGGTCAGGGTCTCCGGTCTCCCCCAACCGCCACCCCACCCCCCTTTCTCCCCCCCAACACCCCCCCCCCCAGAGCGTCGCTTCTCAGGCAAACCGTCTCCAAGCTGCTCTGCTCTGCAGCCAGCGCTGCCGCTCAGCTCTTTGTGTGTTGGGGGGAAGGGAGCTCAGCAGGCAGAGAAACAACCGGAACACTAACCTCTACAACTGCTTGCTCTCCATTTTGGAAAAAGGCTACCCTCGTTGCAGATAGTCTATTCTCTATATATCTTTAAAGTATTCACATTGCTTCATAAATGTATCCTTTTGTGTCCACTGCTTTCTGCTGAACTGTCCAAATGGTCTGATAGCCGCATGAACAACATAGGGAGGATCCCAGACTTGTTTTTGTGGGTCTTGCATGTCCAACAGAGCAGGAAAGCTATTTAAAGGGATGGTCTACAGAGAGGAAGCAGTTGGGGTTTTTCGGGGAAGGCCGGCACTGGATGCAGCGGAATAACAACATTTGAACAGAGAAGGAAGGAGAAAAAAACAAACTGACTAGTTCTATCACAAACAACATGGCTGCTTTCACACCATAAACAAAAAACAAAAATCTGCTTGCCATGCACACAAAACAAATTTGTTCTGTTTAGCCGGGCATTAGGAAAAAAAACAATTGGGAAAAGGACAGATGTGAAGGCCAACGACACAAATACAATCAGGGTGAAGACACAGATCTCTGTTGTTTTGGAAACAAAATCCGTTAAAAAATCACTTCTGACATCCAAATACATAAAAGAAAAGCAAACAAAGGATCATAACTCAATGTTAGAGTTTATTGACAAGATCAGGTGATGATTAGTCTGTGGCCTTAAGAAATTCAACAAACATTTCCAACTACTTTTACAATTAATTCGTTTTTATTTTAGCTAGACTAGCAGCGTGGCTCCAGGGTTAGCACCATCACTTTGGTCCAGATGGAACAACTACTTGATTGATTAACCTGAAATGTTGTGTAGATATCTATTGTGTCCAGAAGCCCAACAACTGTTATGGATTACCATAAAATATGGTACATATGTCTGTTGTCTCACTCAGTATAAATTGTAACCTTTCATGTAGCATGCCCATGGGGTTGTATTCTAATTTGTCTTATACTTTAGTGTATATATAAATGTTAAAAGGATATTCTCATCAGCCTCATTACTTAATGTGGGTTTAATGCTAATCATAATACGTGTGTTTAGCTCCGCCTCTGATTGATCTCAAGAGAAACTTCTCTCTGGGATTTTCTACGTACATTAATGAAGCAGATTCATAAAGCCCCAGGATAAGCACATATTTCTGATTATTGAAACATTTTGAAGTTGCACTACTTGAGGAATATTTTAATCTTTCCTTAGACTTTAGATGCTGGTGTACCATCTGTAAAATCTGATTCACATTCTGCCTGAACACACATTTAGTCTTCCTGTGTTTCCAGGACAACACAACCAAAATCTGCTGTCTGACCAACAGTTTAAAACAAAGATATTCAGTTCACAATGATAAAAAACAAAAAATCCTAACTGGACATGTGTCACGCCCTCGCCTGCCGTGACTTCCTTGCTGGGACAGTCTGGTGTGTATGTGTTTTTTGTTTTACTTCTTCATTTTGTAATGCCTGCCGTGTGTTCTGGTTTTCTGTCTGCCTGTGTTCCTGTTCCCTGCATGTCACAGTAGCTATGCTTCCATCCATATGTTTTTATCCAGATTAAGTGATATTAAATGAAAAATGCGCTATGGAAACAGTAAAAATCTGATTGAATTTCATGAATATGGACTCATGGGATATGGATTAAACACGTTCGGTCTCATATCAGATTTTATCTTGAGCTGTATACGGTTTATGAGATAAACGCTGATGGAAAAGTTATTTTCCAAATAAAAAATGAATTGCGATTAAGTTTTAGGTCATTTTACGGCAAACTGCCACAAAACAAAAAGGTTTTGGTTCATTTCCGCCCATTATTTCCGCTCTGTTTTTGGGTGTCAACAAAGACAGATTGAAGCGGACGGACGAGGAGACCAGAGAGTTTGAATTTCAATTTTGAGCAAAATATAACGAGACATGTCTCAAAATTCAAATTTGGCAAAATTCAACCCTCTGAACCCTAAGGCCGTTTTTAAAGTTCATGTCCGTCTGGATTTACTTTATAAAAAAGCTTGTAAAACATCAACCATGATGTTCAACAAATGAAGAAAACTGCTTCATTGAATTGACAACACATGCGCAGCATTCAGGAAACACATTGCTAATACACACAACACGATCAAATACATAAATGCACTGCAGATATAAAAACGATACAAAAAGAAGCAATGCATAAAGCAGACAAATCTGTTACGCTAAGAACAGAAAGACTCAAACGCAGGGCTCAAAGGAATGGAAAGGATTTATTTGAGAGGAGAGGGGAAGTGGTTAGGCAGACGCCAGGGACAGGGATGCAGAGACGGGGAAGCTTGGGGAGTCTCGAGGGTGAGGACACTCCGGGGAGCGTGGGAGAGACAGTAGCGAAGAACCAAGGGGAAGACACCGGAGCTTGGAGTGGAGACTGAGACAGGCCAAAGCAGGGTGCCGTGGGAGGGTGACCAAGAGGAGAAACCAGCTGACTGGAGACAGGGAACAAGGATGGTTTGAAGAGCCGGGGTAGAAAACTGTTGTTATTGGAGGCAGGTGTATGCGGCGGGAGTAGGTGATCGTGGATGAGACTCAGGTGTGCGCGGTCAGCTGGCTTCAGCAGGAGGGTGAGTGGAAAAAAGAAAACAGCAGGGACAAACAGGGCAGGCCAACAGAACACTCAGATAGAAAAATTGTAAATAAAACAAAAAGTCATAGCCAGCCAGACCCCAACCATTTTTATTTTCCAGTGGGGAAATTACAATATACACTCTGCGTGCACACTTTGTTAGTAATCACACACAGGCCTGAAATAAACACACATGTTCAGGACCTATACATGCATTACTGGAGAGATGTCAGAGTGAGTGGGCTGCCAGCTGAACCAATTCAATTCAATTCAATTTTATTTATAGTATCAATTCATAACAAGAGTTATCTCAAGACACTATACAGATAGACCATACTCCAGAATTTACAAGGACCCAACAGTTCTAGTAGTTTCCTCCAGAGCAAGCAACAGTGCGACAGTGGCGAGGAAAAACTTCCTTTTAGGCAGAAACCTCGGTCAGACCCAGGCTCTTGGTAGGCGGTGTCTGACGGGCCGGTTGGGGTTAGAATGAAGAGTGGCAATAACAAAAATAGAAAAAATTAGTAGTTTGTAGCAGTTCTTTGTAGTAGTTCATGGGATAGAAGGATGCTGTGCGGCATTACAAGGCACAGCAGGACGTAGCAGGACGTAGCTGGGCACTGCAGTGTAGCAGTTGAACATGGCATAACAGAACATGGAGCGGGACCAAGGCAACAGCTGCTACCCTGATTTTGGAGCCTCTCTGATCCAAGTGAACATGCTGGGGAAAAAAGAACATAAGGACTCCGGGAAATGACTCCCCAGAGCTAGGTTAGTAACAAGCATTTCTGGGACATGGATGCACATAAATGAAAAGATGGAAAGATAGAGGAGAGAGGAGCTCAGTGTATCAAAATAAGTCCCCAGCTGTCTAAAACTATTATTACAGCAAAACCAAGAGAGACAAGGTAAAGAGAGCTCCAGCCCGGTCGGGCTAGAACTCTCCCCAACCGGATCGGGCTGTATGCCAAGTCTCCCTTTAGTTTTATTATATTCTTGATTATATGATAGATAAATTTGAAAACTATGTGACTAACTACTACTCCCTAACAATATTCAATTATATGCCCTAACTACAGGCTTTATCAAAAAGGAAAGTCTTGAGCCTACTCTTAAATGGGGATACGGGTCTGCCTCCCGGACCCAAACTGGAACCTGGTTCCACAGGAGAGGAGCCTGATAGCTGAACGCTCTGGCTCCCGTTCTACTTTTAGAGACTCTAGGAACCACAAGTAATCCTGCATTCTGGGAGCGTAGTGCTCTTGTAGGGTTGTAAGGTACTATGAGCTCTTTAAGATAAGATGGAGCCTGACCATGAAGAGCTTTGTAGGTGAGAAGAAGGATTTTAAATTCTATTCTAAATTTTACAGGAAGCCAATGCAGAGAAGCTAAAACAGGAGAAACGTGATCTCTTTTCCTGGTTCCCGTCAGAACACGTGCCGCATCATTCTGGATCAGCTGAAGAGTCCTTATGGACTTTTCCGAGCAGCCTGATAACAAAGAATTTCAGTTATCCAACCTAGAAGTAACAAATGCATGGACTAGTTTTCTGCATAATTTTTAGACTGGATATTCCTGATTTTTGCAATATTACGTAGGTGAACTAAGCCGATCCTTGAAATTTGCTTTATGTGGGAATTAAAGGACATGTCCTGATCAAAGATAACTCCAAGATTCTTCACAGTGGTGCTGGAGGCCAGGGTGATGCCATCCAGAGTAACTATATCTTTGGACGGAGGTGCTTGGGTCCGAGAGCAATAACTTCAGTTTTATCTGAGTTTAACATTAGAAAATTACAGGTCATCCAGGTTTTAATATCCTGAAGGCACATTTGAAGTTTAGCTAACTGATTAGTTTCATCTGGCTTGATTGATAGATATAACTGAGTATCATCTGCATAACAATGAAAGTTTATGGAGTGTTTCCTAATAATACTGCCTAAAGGAAGCATATATAAAGTGAACAGGATTGGACCAAGCACAGATCCTTGTGGGACTCCATGACTAACCTTGGCGTGCACAGAGGATTCATCGTTAACATGAACAAACTGAGATCGATCTGATAAATAAGACTTAAACCAGCTTAGAGCAGTTCCTTTAATGCCAATTAAATGTTCCAATCTCTGTAATAAGATATGATGGTCAATGGTATCAAATGCAGCGCTAAGATCTAATAACACAAGTACAGAGACAAGTCATTTGTCTGATGCAATTAGGAGGTCATTAGTAATTTTCACAAGTGCTGTCTGTGTGCTATGATGAACTCTAAATCCTGACCGAAAATCCTCAAATAAGCTGTTGCTATGCAGAAAGTCGCACAGCTGTTTGGCGACTGCTTTCTCAAGAATCTTAGAGAGAAATGGAAGGTTAGATATAGGTCTATAGTTGGCTATAACATCTGGATCAAGGTTTGGCTTTTTCAGAAGAGGTTTGATTACAGCAACTTTAAAGTGCTGTGGTACATAGCCTGTTAATAAAGACAAATTGGTTATATCCAGTAGCAAAATGTTGACTAATGGTAAAACGTCTTTAAGTAGCCTAGTCGGGATGGGATCCAAGAGGCAGGTTGATGGTTTAGATAAAGAAATAATTGAATTAAATTGATAAAGATCAAGTGAAGCAAAGCAGTCTAAACATTTAGCTGGTTTTACAGCTGTTTCTAAGGTTCCTGAGTTTAGAGATAAGTCAGTGCCAGTTAAAGGCAGGTCTTGGTGAATTTTGCTTCTAATCGTTATATTTTTATCATTGAAGAACCTCATAAAGTCGTTACTACTAAGAGCAATGGGAATACAAACCTGGGGTTGTTCCTATTTTCCTCTATTAATGACGAGTAGTACCCTGCTCTGGCATTACGGAGGGCCTTCCTATACGTTTTAAGAGTATTTTGCCAGATTAAACGAGAATTTCCCAGTTTGGTGGAACGCCAGATCTTCTCAAGTTTCCGCGATATTTGCTTTAATTTGTGAGTTTCAGTGTTATACCATGGAGCTAACCGTCTTTGTTTTATTATCTTCTTTTTTAAAGGGGCAACAGAGTCGAGAGTCATTCGTAGCGAGCCTGCTGCACTATCAACAAAATGATCGATTTGGGAGGGACTAATAGCATAGGAGTCCTCCGTTACTTTGTGATTTGGTAATGAATTAAATGCTAACGGAATCACATCCTTAAATTTTGCTCCAGCACTATCAGATAGACATCTTGTATAGAAGGTTTTGCCTAATGGCGTGTAGTTCAGCAGTATAAACTCAAAAGTTATCAAACAGTGGTCAGATAAAAAGGCATTCTGTGGAAACACTATTAAATGTTCAATTTCAACACCATATAACAGAACAAGATCGAGGGTGTGGTTAAAAAAAAAAAACAGCACCCTGAGTGGTTGGGGGGTACAGTGCCTTGCTCGAGAGCACCAGGGAGTGTCCAGGAGGTGAAGTGGCATCTCTCCAGCCACCAATCCACACTTTTTGGTCCATATGGGGACTTGAACCACTGACCCTCCAGTTCCCAACCCAACTCCCTACGGACTGAGCTACTGCCACCCTGAGACTATAACATAACACCATAACATAACACCATAATGCAATCCCTAAAACTAATGCAACAAAAAAAAACACAGCATCTGGCTTACTTCGCCAGGCCTCTAGAGGGAGCGCTAAGTGGAACAGCTTGATTTTCGACTCCAGAGAGAGAGAGAGAGAGATGGGACACTTTAACCTTCAAAAAACAGACAGGATTTCTAGTCCCTCTCTGTATGCCAGCCAATTTGAGTTTTGTAGAGACCGTGGGATTTATCAAAGCCCGTACATATAAACACTTAACAACTAGCTTCATCGTGTCATAAGTAAGACATCTGCTAACAAAAGGTTTTATTTGTTAGCATGATTGCCATACTGTTTAGTTCAAAGACATCCAAACACCAAAGTAAAAAGACATATCAGATCAGTTGCAAGCTTTTATTTTGAAAAATGTAAGCTTGGGGACGGCACCAGCTGGGAGGGTATGAGACGAGAGCATAGACTGTATATTATTAATATGTTATATTTAATAATGATATTCATTTAATAAAAAATTCTATAGATGGGAGGCAGAAGACAGGAGATCTCCATGCTGCAGCCTACCAGACTCTAATAAAAAGGAGTGCTCTCTCCCGTGGGGAGGAAGATCAGCTGTTCCACTTAGTGCTCCCCCTAAGGCCTGGAGAACTTCCGTTGTGTAATCTTGCTGCAGCATTTATTTTTCTTGCATTTGTTTTCAGGGTTTGTGTCTTTTCTTTTTGCATAGGTTTCTAAATTTGCAGCGTGTTTATGTAATTAGTTGTGTTGTGTGTATTTGCAGCGCGTTTGCCCCTGTCGGCCACCGTATCTTTAAATGACTTTAGGAGAGACGGCATTCATCCCACTTTGGACATATCAAAAAATCTGACCGAGTCTATTATTGGCCATAAACCATGACAATCGAGTCTGATATCAGTAATCAGAGGTGCAGTGCAGTGCGCTCCTCTGTGCGTCCACTGGGTCAGTTGCCCACTCATAGTCTTTTCATAGTCTAGAACTATAGGGAGGCAGGGCAGTACAGCCGACCCGGCTCCTCTCTTCACCCTGTCTCTCTAAGTTATTCTGTAGTAGGTTTAGACTGCCGGGGGACTTCCTTTCACACACTGACCTCCCCTCTCCTTTATCTTTCCAGATCTCATCCATGTCCCAGAAATGCCTGTTACTAACCTAGTTCTGGGGAGTCATTGCCCAGAGTCCTTGTGTTCTTTTTTTCCCCAGCATGTTTCCTTGGATCAGGGAGGCTCCAAAATCATGGTTACAGCTGTCGCTGTGGTCCTGCTACACGTCCTGCGATGCCCTGTTACATCCTGCTACGCCCTGCTGTGCCTTGTAATGCCGTGCAGTGCCCTGCTACAGTGGTCTGCAAAAGTTTGGGCAACCTTGTTAATTTCCATGATTTTCCTTCATAAATCGTTGGTTCTTAGGATAAAAAAAAACAGTTAAATATATCATATAGGAGACAAACACAGTGATATTTGAGAAGTGAAACAAAGTTTATACAATTTACAGGAAGTGTGCAATAATTGTTTGAACAAAATTAGGCATCTGCATAAATTTGGCCACTGTCGTCATTTTACTGATTTCAAAATCTTTAGAACCAAGTATTGGAACTCAAAATTGGTTTGGGAAGCTCAG
Source organism: Etheostoma cragini (assembly GCF_013103735.1). Taxonomy (NCBI): domain Eukaryota; kingdom Metazoa; phylum Chordata; class Actinopteri; order Perciformes; family Percidae; genus Etheostoma; species Etheostoma cragini. The sequence continues at coordinate 23,617,251 of NC_048410.1, forward strand.
TGACCCTTGA
>NC_048410.1:23617360-23631642 GCF_013103735.1 Etheostoma cragini
GAAACTAAAATTGAGTTATTTGGACATAACAAGGGGCGTCATGCATGGAGGAAAAACAACACAGCATTCCTAGAAAAAAACACCTGCTGCCTACACTAAAATTTGGTGGTGGTTCCATCCTGCTGTGGGCCTGTGTGGCCAGTGCAGGGACTGGGAATCTTGTTAAAGTTGAGGGACGCATGGATTCCACCAAATATCAGCAGATTCTGGAGACCAATGTCCAGACATCAGTGACAAGGCTGAAGCTGCGCCGGGACTGGATCTTTCAACAGGACAATGACCCTAAACACTGCTCAAAATCTACTAAGGCATTCATGTAGAGGAACAAGTACAACGTTCTGGAATGGCCATCTCAGTCCCCAGACCTGAATATTATTGAAAATCTGTGGTGTGACTTAAAGAGAGCTGTCCATGCTCGGAAACCATCAAACCTGAATGAATTAGAGGTGTTTTGTAGAGAGGAATGGTCCAAAATACCTCCAACCAGAATCCAGACTCTCATAGGAAGCTATAGGAAGCGTTTAGAAGCTGTTATTTCTGCAAAAGGGGGATCTACTAAATATTGAGTTATTTTTTTTGACTGTGGTGCCCAAATTTATGCACATGCCTAATTTTGTTTAAACAATTATTGCACACTTCCTGTAAATGGTATAAACTTTGTTTCACTTCTCAAATATCACTGTGTTTGTCTCCTATATGATTTATTTTACTGATTTTTTTTATCCTAAGAACCAACGATTTATGAAGGAAAATCATGGAAATTAACAAGGTTGCCCAAACTTGTGCAGACCACTGTATGCCATGAACTACTACTTTAAGTCACTGTTCCCTTATCTTTTACTGTGACTGTTATTTGCACTATTCATTTCAACTCCAACCGGTCTTCAGACACCACCTACCAAGACCCTGGGTCTGTCCCAGGTTTCTTCCTAAAAGGAAGTTTTTCCTCGCCACTGTCACACTGGTGCTTGCTCTGGAGGAACTACTAGAACTGTTGGGTCCTTGTAAATTATAGAGTGTGGTCTAGACCTAATCTATCTGTAAAGTGTCTTGAGATAACTCTTGTTATGAATTTATACTATAAATAAAATGGAAGACATGCAGCAAATGGTCACAGGTTGGACTTGAACTCTGGGCTACTGTGTTAAGGACTGAGCTTCTGCATATGGGCGCCTGCTCTACCAGGTGAGCTAACCATACTGTGCCTTTTTTCTGACATACTACTTTTCACATATGGTATAATGTGACATTTTGACTTGTTTGGACATACTGTGCTCTGACTTTTTATGATTTTTTGACATACTATATTGTGACTTTTGGATTTTTTTTTAACATACTTTGAATTTTTTGAAGATTTTTTGATATACCATGGCTTTTTTAATGCCTTTTATGCTTTACTATGATTTGTTCGACATTTTAAATGACATTTTCAACATACTATACTATTACTCTTTTTGAAATAATGTACTCTGACGAAACCAAGACTTCTTTTTACATACTGTAATATGATTTTGTTGTTGTTTTTTGGACATACTAAATTATGACTTTTTTGACGTTCCTCTGCCTATGGGCGTGTGCTCTACCAGGCGAGCTATCCAGGCGAGCCCATACTATACTATACATACATACTGCAGAACACTGCAGGGCGTTACAGGATGTAGCGTGGCACAGCAGGGCATAGGTGGACGTAGCGGGATGTGGACCACGGCGATAGCTGCAACCAAGATCTTGTTACCATCCTAATCCAAGGAAACATGCTGGCAAAAACAAAATACAAGGACCCTGGGGAGTAAAACCCCCAGGGTTAGATAGTAACAAGCATTTCTGGGATGGGATGCACACAAATGGAAAGGGAGAGGAGACAGCAGCTCAGTGTGGTCCCCCGGCAGTCTAGAACTATAACAGCATAACTAAGAGAGACAGGTTACAGGTTGAGACATGGTACAGGATATGCTATACTATGGCTTTTTTAAAATTTATTTATTTGTTGAGCATTGTAACCATTAATAGATAGGACAGCTGATGACAGTCAAGGGGGGGGGAGAGAGAGGGTGAAGACATGCAGCAAATGGTCACAGGTCAGACTTGAACTCTGAGCTACTGTGTTAAGGACTGAGCTTCTGAAGTCATTCTAAAATCACCAATGTACTCTACAATGACTTTAAAACATACTGCATTATGAATTATATTAAATCTTTTTTAGATATACTCTACCATGACATTTTTCAAAACAATAAACTATGACGTTTTTGTGACTTCTTTTATATCCTACAGTGCCTTGCAAAAGTATTCAACCCCCCCTTGGCATTTTTTTATTTTTTGTTGCCTCACAACATGGAATTACCATGGATTATTTGAGGATTTGCATCAGAATCAGAATCAGCTTTATTTGCCAGGTACGAGGAAACTTTTTCTTTAGAGAATCGTAACTCACACTGGGCTTACACATACAAAACAACCATAACGAAAAATACACACTAATACATACTCTATATATATATATCCTCCAAACAGAAACAATATAGAGAAATGAGTGCAATGAAGAGTTCAATACAATTATTTAAATACTGTTGGTTTTGACGAACAATGCTCTGTAGCGCCTGCCAGAGGGGAGGAGCTGGAGCAGGTTGTGTCCGGGGTAAGATGGGTCTGCAGTGGTGGTTCCTGCCCATTTCCTGACTCTGGAGGAGTTTAAGTCATGAATGGAGGGCAGGTTGGCACCGATGATCTTTTCTGCAGTCCTAACTGTCCGTTGTAGTCTGCTCCTGTACTTTTTGGTGGCGGATCCAAACCAGACATTGATGGACGTGTAGAGGACAGACTGGACGATGGCTGTGTAGAAGTGGATCAGCAGCTCCTTAGGCAGGTTGAACTTCCTGAGCGGGCGCAGGAAGTACATCCTCTGCTGGGCCTTTTTGATGATGGTGTCTGTGTTGGGCTCCCACTTCAGGTCCTGGGATATAGTGGATCCCAGAAACCTGAAGGATTCCACAGTAGACATAGGGCTGTTGAGTATGATGATGGGGGGAGGATTGGGGGGTCTCTTCCAGAAGTCCACGATCATCTCCACAGTCTTGAGCGTGTTAAGCTCAAGGTTGTTCTGACTGCACCAGAGAGCCAGCTGATCCACCTCCCGTCTGTAGGACGACTCATCACCATCCCGAATGAGGCCGATGACCGTTGTGTTGTTAGCAAACTTTAGGAGTTTACCAGATGGGTCTCCTGAGGTGCAGTCATTGGTGTAGAGGGAGAAAAGCAGTGGGGAGAGCACACACCCCTGGGGGGCACCAGTGCTGATAGTCCGCGTGCTAGATCTGATGTTCCCCAGCCTCACTTGTCAGTCAGGAAGTTTGTGATCCACTGACAGGTGGAGGCTGGTACAGTGAGCATGGAGAGTTTGGTGCTGAGGATGTCCGGGATGATGGTGTTGAACGCCGAGCTGAAGTCCACAAACAGGATCCTTGCATAAGCCCCTGAAGAGTCAAGGTGTTGCAGGATTTAATGCAGTCCCAAGCTGACTGCATCATACACCGACCTTTAAGCCGTGTAGGCAAACTGCAGGGGTCCAGCAAGGGGACTGTGATGTCCTTCATGTGGGCCAACACCAGTCTTTCAAAGGACTTCATGACTACAGATGTCAGGGTGACAAGCCTGTCGTCATTTAGTCCAGAGATGGAGTTTTTTTTGGGAGACTGGGATGATTGTGGAGCGTTTGAAGCAGGAGGGAACTTCAAATTGCTCCAGAGATCTGTTGAAGATCTGAGTAAAGATGGGAGCCAGCTGGTCTGCACAGATTTTCAGGCATGATGGTGACACACCGTCTGGGCCAGGAGCCTTTCTGGTCTTCTGCCTCTGGAAGAGCTGGCACACATCCACTTCAAAGATCGTAGGTGCAGTTGAGGGGTCAGAGGGGCGGAGGTGACAGCCTAAAGGTGGGGAAAGGTGACCGACTGAAGTTTGAGTTTATAAGTTGGTGTGGGGGAGGGGTGTGACTGTGGTCTTTTCAAACCTACAGTAAAAGCTGTTCAGCTCGTCAGCCAGTCGTTGAGGACCAGCAGTGTTGGGGGACGGTGTCCTGTGGTTTGTGAGGTTCTGCAGGCCCCTCCACACCGACTGAGGATCGTTGTTTGTAAAGCTGTTTTCCAGCTTATAACCATAGCTTCTCTTAGCTGCTTTGATCTCTTTGGTCAGTGTGTTCCTGGCCTGGTTACACAGGACTCTGTCCCCACTTCTGAAGGCCTCCTCTTTTGACTGACTGAGCTGCCTGAGTCTTGCTGTGAACCAGGGTTTTTTGTTGTATGTGCAGAAGGTTTTAGTCTGCACACACATGTCCTCACAAAAGCTGATGTAAGATGTCACAGTGTCGGTTAGTTCATCCAGATCAGTGGCTGCAGCCTCAAAAACACTCCAGTCAGTCCAGTCAAAGTAGGCCTGTGAATCCAGCTTTAACTTGTTGGTCCATCTTTTCACCCTCTTAACAACAGATTTAACAGATTTTAGTTTTTCCCTGTATGTCGGGACAAGATGAACCAGACAGTGATCAGAGAGTCCCAAGGCTGCACGTGGGACAGAGCGATAGGCGTTCTTTAATGTAGTATAGCAGTGGTCCAGTTTATTAGTGTCCCTGGTGGGACACTTAATATGCTGTCTATGCTTTGGAAGTTTGTGGCTGAGGTTTGCTCTGTTGAAGTCCCCAATAACAATTGAGCAGGGAGTCAGGATGTTTTTTCTCCACGTTACTTATCTGGTCGGCCAGGTGCAGTAACGCCTCACTGACACAGGCCTGAGGTGGGATGTAGACAGCGACCAGAATGAATGAGGAAAACTCCCGGTGGTTTGCAATTTATGAATACATTTATAAACTGCAAATTTAATTTACAGAAAATGCCCGCAATTTTGAAGATTTTATATATTTAACATATAGGACAAAATAAAATAAAAAGTCAATGTGCATATTCACCCCCCAAAAGTCAATACTTTGTAAAGCCACCTTTTGTGGCAATCACATCTCCAAGTTGCTTTGGATAAGTCTCTATGAGTTGGCCACATCTGACCACAGCTTTTCTATTAGAGTGAGGTATGGGCTTTGAATAGGCCATTCCAATACATTTACACGTTTCCCCTTGAACCACTCAAGTGTGGATTTAGTAGTGTGTTTGGGGTCCTTGTCCTGCTCGGAGGTGGACCTCCTTCCTAGCCTCAAATCAAGCATAGAGTGGTACAGATTTTGCTCAATACAATATCCCTGTATATGGGGATGGTGTTCTTTCGGTGATGTGATGTGTTGGGTTTGCGCCAGCAATAGTTTTCTTTGATGGCCGAAAATTTCAATTTTAGTCCCATGAGACCAGACCAGCTTACTCCGTACATTTGGGAGTCTGCCACACGCTTTTTTCGCAAACTCAAAATGTGCCCTTTTGTTTTTTGCTGAAAGTAATGGCTTTCTTTTGGCCCCTCTGTCATAAAGCCCAACTCTATAGAGTGTAAGGCTTATTGTTGTCCTAGGTACAGATCCTCCAGTCTCTGCTGCTCCCCCAGGGTTACCTTAGGTTTCTGTGCCTTTCTGATTAATGCCCACAAAGCCCGCTTTGTAAGGTTTGGTGGGCGGCCGTCTCTTGGCAGGTTTTCTGTTGTGCCATGTTATTTCCATTTGATTATGCTAGATGGTGCTCCTGGGGATCATCAAAGATTTGGATATTTTTTATAACCTAACCCTGAGTTCTCAACAACATTGTCCCTTGCTTAGGTGTTGCAGCCTCTGGGGCCTTTAAAAAAAGGTGTTTTTGTGACATTTTTCTGACATGCTATGCACCATTTCTTTCAACATGCTATACTACAACACACAACAAGACCTTAAGTTTTTTGACATACTATACCAAGATTTTCTTCTGACATACTCTACTGTTTTTTTATGATTTTTTACAACCTCCTATACATTGACTTTTTCATGATTCTGCCACATTTTACACTATGCCTTTGACTTTTTCCAACATGACGATTTTGTCATACTGTACTATGATGTTTCTGGGACTTTTTTTTAACATCCAATACTATGCTTTTCATGACTTTTTGACATACTACACTATAGTATTACTTTTTTTCAACATAATGTACAATAGTTTTTTCAAATTCGTCTTACTATACTATGATTTTTTTTCTTGAATGGACAAATAATCTATCTCTTTGCCACAGAGAAGATGATATATCAGGCTTGGGCTTTGAATTAAGAACACACACTGCACCTCTGGTTGCTGCTATCAGTTTACGAGCTAACATACGCTAACTGATTTGGTCTGTCTGCTGGGCAGGTTGAGTACAGAGACATGTATTAGGTAAAGAGACAGCTATCAGTGCACCATTAGTCCAAACCACCAGAAACACATTCACATCACACCGAATCATTTGATCCATTGCTGATTTAGAAAAAAAAAGATAATCTGGGTTAAGTAAACAGATATATTTTATTTCTTAAGTGGATACAGATGAGCTAAGAAAAAACTGAACCAGGTTAAAACAGCTCCAGTTTTAATGGTTCTATTGGTCCAATTCCAGAATCTTCGGAGGTTCTTCGGGTTCTGCTGGCTCAAACCCCTGATTGGCATCCTGTAGGAAAGAGAGAAAATGGTCAAACCAGAAACCAACCGCACCAAGATGTGATGGGATACTTTTGGTCGGAAAGTGAACGTTAATGGCTGTTCCCAGATCCATCCCCTAAGACTGTTTAAGGATCATAAATTCAAGAGGAATTCAGGAGAACAGAAAGTCGTCTGTTCGTTGTGATTCTCTTTCCCTCAGGCGTTTACAGGTTCATAGAGAGGTTATGGCCTTTGTAATGTAAACATTTTTTTTTTTGGCTTACCTCGCTATCATTGGGACAAAAGATAAAATATTTTCCGCAGTAATAACTTCCCAGAGTTGCAAAATCCTGTGTCATAATGTCAACCGTGAAGAATCATTATGACACACTATTATTGCTAGCCCGATGGAAGTCACACTAAAAGATAAAAGATTAACAGGATTGATTTTTTATTTTTTATTTTGGGGGGGGGCTTTTCCTTTTGTTATGAAGTGACAAGGGATAGACTTGAAAGAGGGAGAGAGATGGAGGATGACAAGCAGCAAAGGGCCGCAGGTCAGACTCAAACCCTGGGCCGCTGCAGGACTCAACCAACATGGGGTAAACGCTCCTACTGGGGGAGCTAGAGGTCACCCCAACAGGATTGATTTTAAAATAATCCATATTATATTAGACATCTGTTTGCTAGTGTATATTTAGTTTATGTAAACCACTTTGTAATAATTAGCAGCGTACTTCAGTACCTACAGACCTGGAGTATATGAATTTGTTTACATTCATCTGACAGAAGTTAACTCTAAACCTGTTAAACTGCAGTTAATTGTTTAATGCGTCATGTTCCTCTGAACAGAAACTGTCTACAGTCACAGCGGTGCTGGGAGTTTAGCTCTGTTAGCTCTATTAGCACAATCAGTCATTCTGCTGATGCTGAAGTACGCCTCCAAAACGCAAATATTCCTCTGGTGCTGCAAAAAGTAAAAGAAAGTAAAACGAAGACAGGCAAGAGAAGTGTATCTATTTGTCACGATGCCCTTCATTGCAAATGAAATTTTAGCAATTCACAGGTAAATAAAATCTGTTTAGAAGCACTCAAAGGCATCCGTACTGTATACACATAACAGACTGGATTCTCAGTGGTTCATTTAATGAAACAGTGAGCAGCTCAGACTCTCCTGCTGGTCAGTCTCTGATTGGTCGACTCACCCCAAACGGCTCGCTGAAGGCTCTGGAGCCGCTGTACAGAGGGTTGGGGATGGAGACCAGCATGGGCTTCGTTCTGCCGCCCGCCGCACCGTCCTCATCCTCATTCTGTCATAAAGGAAACAAATAACTTAGCAGAATACATCTGATTGATATTTGTAATGTAGGATCTGTGAATGAAACATCATGCATATATCTGCAAGTAATCAGTATCCATTAACACTGCTTTGGTCGCAAATTGGTTTTAAGAGATTTTAATGTACAAGTGATAGAAGTCCATGTTCGTTTTTTCTTTTGGTTTAAAAATATTTGAAATAAAACTACATTTCATATATATTTAGGACTATTTATTCTTCGTTTTGTAAGCAGGGTTCAAAATGAACATTTCTCGTGCAGCAGCCAATTGGTTAGTAATGATTAGATTACCATTGTTTTCTGGCGTGTGAGTGAAGCAGGAATCAGAGAAACCTGATTTCCGCTACCGGTTTTCTACTGGAAAACAGAGATTCTTTTGGTCATGTACAGTACATGTAACCAGCTTCTTAGTCTGCCCTACACCACATCTTATAATCTTTCTCTATAATACTATTTGAATTTCATTTGTTATCATAAATATTTAATTCTCAAATTCACCCTAATATGAATATTTACTGCACTAGGTGTATGCACTGCCAATGTCACTATCAGAGGTGGTTGTTGCCATACTTTCTATCCATTAGACAGATTTCTTACATTAACCTCGAAGGCCACGGCGCATTGCATTTGTTTACATTCAGTTTCAACGGCTAGGATTTTTTGAGCACTTCTTTTTTTAGGGGCGGCTGTGGCTCAGTGGTAGAGTGGTTGCCTGCCAATCGGAAGGTTTGTGGTTCGATCCCCGCCCCTGCAGTCATTGTCGAAGTGTCCTTGGGCAAGGCACTGAACCCCGAGTTGCCCCCGGTGCTGCGCATTGGAGTGTGAATGTGTGTGAATGTTTATCTGATGAGCAGGTGGCACCTTGTACGGCAGCCCCGGCCACAGTGTATGAATGTGTGTGAGTGATAAATGTTTCCTGTAGATGTAAAAGCGCTTTGAGCAGTTGTTAAGACTGGAAAAGCGCTATATAAATACAGCACATTTACATTTACACTTCTCCTTTGCAGAGATAATCCATCCACCTCATAGGTGTGGAATATCAATATGATAATTAGACAGCATGGTTATTGCACAGGAGTGCCTTAGGCTGGCCACCAAAAAAGGCCAGTCTGAAATGTGCAGTTTTATCACACAGCACAATGCCCCAGATGTCGCAGGTTCTGAGGGAGCGTGCATGGTGACTGCAGCAACGTCCACCTGTCCACCAGAGCTGTTGCCCATAGATTGAATGTTCTATTTTCTACTATAAACTGTCTCCAAAGGTGTTTCACAGAATTTAGCAGTACAGCCAACTGGCCTCACAACAGCAGACCACATGTAACCACACCAACCCAGGACCTCCACATCCAGCATCTTCACCTCCAAGATCGTCTGAGACCAGCCACTCAGGGAAGCTCATCTTCATGCTCGTCGTCTACATCGGGGTCTCGACCTGACTGAGTTTATTGTTGTAGCCGAATTGAGTGGGCAAATGCTCACATTCAATTCAATGGCATCTGGCACCTTGGAGAAGTGTTTTCTTCACGGATGAATCACGGTTTTCACCGTGCGTGGCGTTGTGTGGGCGAGCGGTTTGCTGATGCCAACATTGGGGATCAAGTGGCCCATGGTGGTGGTGGGGTTGTGGTGTGGGCAGTAGATGTTATGGACAACGAACACAAGTACATTGAATTCATGGCATTTTGAATGCATAGAGATACCGTGACGAGGTCCTGAGGCCCATTGTTGTGCCATTCATCCACGACCATCAGCTCATGATGCAGCATGAAAATGCACAGCCCCATTTTGCTTCCTCTTCAAACAGATTAACTGTCTAGCCAGAGTGTGAGGAATGTTGTGACCACATCGGCCAATACAACGGCACAAACTGGGTCGGGGTCTACTTGGGTTTTAAACATTTCACTGAAAGAATGAAAAATAGCCATCCAGAATGAATTAAGACTTGGGCACAACCAAAGCATATGCATCAGGTCTGCTGGCTGGCCTCTGGCTGGCTATGTGGTTCATGGGTTGGGTAGATCCTTGCCAGCCTGGCATTAGTGAAGTGGACTTATCCACTTCGACTGTAATGCCAGTTTTAGTGGATGTGAAAGAAAAGTGTATCAGGTCTAAAATGGAGTCTGTTAAAACTACTCCAAGATCAGAGTCCCAGGCTGCTTTCCAAAGCTCCTGACTTGCAAATAATGGAAAAATGGTTCTTAGACAATTTATAAAGTTCAGATAACTGGGAAAACATGTAACTTCTATAAAAAATGTACCTTCTATGTATAAATTATGAATTGCTCTAATCCCTTTGTTGAAACATAACAAGAATTCAGGGTCCATGCAGGAGGGGGGAAATGGGATTAGACTTCATAGGGGATGGGATAAAGGTTCCTTGCAGCCCAAAGTGATTCCTAAATTGAGCCCATATGCGTAGTGAGTGGTTTACTATGATGTTTGAACTCAAGTTTTTACGAAAAAGGGGCAGAGTTGCACAGACCACTGAACCCGTATTGGGTCGGCTTGCACCCAGTCAGCTTTTTCAGCGATTGGTTTGTCGCCACACCAGTGGAGTCTATCTGAATGTGGCATGACCAGCAGTAAAAAAGGAAGTTAGACGAAGGCCTCCTGAGTGTTTTGACCTTTGAAGCTGAGTTTTGCCAATTCAACTAGGTTTGTTCCCCAATATGAAAGGTATGATAATTCCATCATGTGTTTAAAAAAGATGTTTTAATGAGGATTGGGATGTTGTAAAAAAAAAGATATAGAAACGTTGGCAATACAACCATTTTAATCAAATTGACACGCCCCACCAAGGACAATGGTAAAGAAGTCCAGTGATTCATATCCTGTTTACACAGACGCAGTAGCACAGTGAAATCTTTTGAGAAGGTCGACTAGAAAATGCTGGAGGGAAGGGCTATTGCTTCATGGTTCAGAGGAAAAAGCTTGCTCTTTTGCAAATTTGGCTTATATCCGTAAATGCTGCCATGTTGGCTTAAAATATTAAAAATGCAGGGGAATGATTGAGCTGGATCAGAGACACATAACAAAACATTGATAGAGACCTTACATTATTGTCAAGAATAACAAATTCCTCTAAAATCCCCACAGAGGCGGGGAGGGGGGGGGCAATGAACTCATCTTTAAAGCCAAATATTCGGAGGGTGCAAAATTAATACTTCCACTCAACTCAGTCAAGGGCTTTCTTCACATCAAGTAAAACAACTACTTCAGGGCACTTCAACCGGGCCGAATGGACAACGTTGTATAATTTCCTTAGATTTGAGTTAAAGTGTCCGCCCTGAATAAAGCCTGTTTGGGCAGGCAAGATACTATTTGGAATAACACTCTCCGGGTGTTGGCTAGTACCTTAGAACACTTTAAAGTCTTAATTTAGCAAAGTAACGGGCTGGTATGATGCACATAGCATTGGGTCTTTATCTTTTTTTGCCAGCAAAGAGACTGAAGCTTGTCTTAGGATCACAGGGACGGTGCCTGTGGTGAGTGCTTCTTTAAACATTGCTTGAAGGGTGGGTGCCAGATAAGATTTAGAAATTGATTGCAAAAGCATCGGGGCTTGGTTATTTGTTATTCTGCACGGATTTAATAGCAATTAATAACAATTTTGGGAACTGTGATATCTGCGGACAGCACAGAGTTTTGTTTCTCAAGGACAGTGGGGATTTTGAGACCTTAAAAAAAGGATGTGTGGGGTCGAGGTCTTCTTTACACTCTGATGTGTAAAGGTTTGAGTAAAATTGCAAAAAATACCTTATTTATGTCATTGTGGTGTGTCAATATTTCCCCTGAGTATGATTGAATTGTGATAATTGAGCGGTTGGCAGCAGTTGTGCCTGCAGAGCCAGTAGCTTTCCAGTTGCTTTATCTCTGAACTCATAGACATTATGCCTGGATTTCAAGATAAGACACGTTGCATAGTCTGTGGACAAGAGATTGAATTCGGTTTGTAGCCTCAACCGCTCCTTGTAAAGATCTGGGGTCGGTGATTGAGCGTGTTTCAAATCAATATACAGTATAAGATCTGTGGATAGATACCATCTAATTTTGAATGTTGTTTTTTTTTGTGTTGTTAAATTATTGACAATGCGCTCTTCCATGCCGGCACTGAAGTATTGCCGTCATTCTGAGCTGGGTTATCGTCAGCTAGCAGCTCAGAAGAGGGGTTGCCATCTTGAGCGTCTTCGCAATGGTCCTTGTTCCTATACTCAAGTTTTTTACCTCTGTTTCCAACTATGTTGAACTGAACATGTGTTACATGATTCTGTTTAGAAAGGGATTGGTGACAGAACTCTCCCGGTTTACTGCCTACACCATTGTTTACCTAACCGGTGACAATTTTTAATTATTTAAAAATAAAAATGCTATTAAAAAAACGCGTCATGTAAATAATGACACATTCATCCTATTTAGTACAGTTTTAAACTGCTGTGTGTGTGTGTGTGTGTGTGTGTGTCTCACCCTGAAGTAGTGGAAGCGGAAGGCGTCGTTCTTGTTTTTAAAGACATAGTAGCCAAGTGCAGCCAACACACACGCCAGCAACACCGACACCAAGATGGCCGACACTGTGCCACTTGAGTGGGCGTGGCCTCGGGAGGCATGATGGGAGATCTGGAGTTGACAGATTATGACAAACACATGCAATAATTACTATATATATGGGCATCACATTAAACCTTTAATCCTCAACATTGGACCTCAACATTGGATGACGTCTCTCACACACACGCACACGCACACGCACACGCGCACACACACACACACTTAGTATCCAGCTCTTACAATGGCAAAAGCGACACAATTTGCTGTGCTGTCGCCATGGAGACAGACATTACTGTTCCAGGTTTTTATGACTTTCTTAATGATGTTCTACACTATGACATTTTTATGGCATACTATATGACCTTTTTCTGTTGCCATGGATACATGACTCAGTTTTATTTCCAGAGCCAGGAGAAGAATGAAAAGTCAACCAATTAAAATGAATAATTAATGTTAAGGAGCCAATGAGAAGCCAAACAGGACTGAACCTGCTGATAATTGACTCTGTTTGTCATCACAGGAAGAAGAACCTGTTAGCAGGATATGGAGAAAAAAAAGATGGCCACCATCACTTCACATATCCACATAAGTCAATGACGTCGGAGCGTACTTCCTAAGAAATTTTTGATGTAAAACTAGTTGCCATGGAACCAGTAGCATTCCAAAAGCTGAAGTTCTGCAAATAGCTGCGAAGTGGAGCTATTTTCTTTTTGACACTGGCCGGCGCGCTGCAGCGATCTTTGCTGCGTCTCCTCTACTTCTTTTGCGTGCCGCGAGCGAATGTGTTGAGGCCCTGGTCAAGTCAGGTGGGTAACCACATACAGAAAAGCCACAGTGCATCCGGGTACTTTACAAAATGAAAAAACACACAGGTTTATGGGGACACAGGGATTTTGTCTGTCTTTACTTGTAGCTGTTTCTACAGCGAGATGTGAACAGGCACAAGGGAGAGATCCTGGCGCATGCACGCAGTGAGAGAGAGGGGGAGACAGAGAGAGAGAGAGAGAGAGAGAGAGAGAGAGAGAGAAAAAGAGACAAAGAGAGACATTCTGTAGAGAGGAGAGGAGAAGGATCGCTTTGTGACAGGTGCCGCTGGATTATTTGGGCCGGATGTCCATTTCCTTCCTCTGTCTTTGTGCTGTAGTTCTACCCTCCGGTGGATTTCTGAAGACTATGGTTAGCTTCTCCTCAGATCTCTGCCGGGTAAATCCAGACAGCTAGCTAGACTATCTGTCCTATCAAAGTTTTCTGCTGCAAAAACAAACATTGAACGTACACATGTTCCACCAAAACAAGTTCCTAGTGCTGCCCAAGACAAGTGATTTGTGTAAAGAAATGGCAATACATTTTTATATGACATTGTTTTCTGATACACTGTAGCTTACTTTGACATTTTTTATTTCATTTTATAACGTAGGCCTATGTAGTGATAACGACCCTGTTTTGATTTCTAAATTCAACTGGACAGCTAGCCGCCATGGGGGTGAGTGCCACAGATCCAGTCCACATTCCAGATCCAGAACTGACCATTCATTTCTCACAGTGGGAGACACAGGGTTCGAATAAATCTTTTGCTAAAGATTTCTCCAGATCTGGCTTCTCACCTTATAATGGTAAAAGTGGCCAGAAAAAGCAGCATCTTTTGTTACATTAGTAGTAGTAACAACTCAAATAGATGTGTCAACTGAACGTCTAGCATTTTAAAGAACCAAAAAACAAACAAACAAGAGTGCAAATACTTTCCCCTAGAATTTCTTCCAGCAGCGTTACTTAAGTGAGCGAGTTTTATTTTGTGCAGCCGCAAGATATTTAGTGTGTCCATATA
>NC_048410.1:23631742-23646287 GCF_013103735.1 Etheostoma cragini
GTGCGTGTGTGTTATACGCATATCTCTCGAATTGTTAGTCCAATGGATTTCAAACTTGACAGTTGTCTTGCCACGGGCACGCGTAAGTGCAGTGCCAAGTTTGACGTTGTTTGGATTAGAAATGCAAAAGATATCGTTAAATATATGTCGGTAAAGCACACATCGGCCCTATCAACCTAACCTAAAGTAGAAACCAGAAATCCTCTTACAACAGGCTTCACGTGGGATCCATGAAACGTTTGTATCACACCAGTCAGAGCTTAAGAATGATCCAATGGCACCTTTCAGAGCTGAAGATGAAACCCTGACATCTCAGTTTAATTTGCTGTAACGTGTGTCCTATTTGGCAGCCTAAAACCTGGTATTAGGCTGTAGGAAGAATGGAGAAATAAACACACGGTAGCAGATTTTATGTAGTGTTTTTTTATGTCACACTTGTTTTTTTCGTGAGTCATAGCCAGGCAACAGCTGTGAGGGAGAGCCATGTCCTCCGTCCCCCCCGTGCTGGACCACCACCCTGACCCTGTCCCAGCAGAGGGGCTGGAAAAACAAGCCAAAATATTTCGGTCTATAGCAGAAAGAAATCGTTCACTTGTGGCCATTAACGACACTTTAAAAGACAAACAAAAAACCTTAAGAATAAAATAAAAATGTTGTTTCCTGTATTAAATATCATTGCCAAACATAACACCATTTGAAAACGAGGAATAACATCCTGTCTCCTTGGTATAGCCCCCAGTTGGGGCTGTGCTGGACTCTGGGCATCGGGTCATCTGGCTCCGTCACTACATCTATGGAACCCTGTTTTCCTGTGTGATGTTGTGCAGAACCCCACAGGCTAAAACATTGTTTCAGACTTTTTCTGCTGTGTATGATGCAAGACAGAGCCATCTGCCTTTAATCAACCCGATAGAGCGTTCCACCGTGGCCCGTGTGTGTACGTGTGCACTGTTGCTCGGCTCATTGAGGTCTTCTAAAAGAGCCAGATCTGCCATCGCCGATAAGTGATCAACTGATGACTTCGCCTCCTCCTGTTAAACTCATTATACGCTGCACCGCAAGTCCACGCTAACTCGAAAACTTGCGTACACAAGCTCACGTTCACTTATAGTCAGGTTATTAATCTTGTAAGGCCAGACGTATCTGTACATATGTGTGTCCGTTCTTGGGGGGGAAGGTTACCTGTACATCAGCAGACGCCACATGCACAACGCTTTAGAACAGCGGACTCTTTTCCTGCTATTGTATTAAATTGCTGTGAGCTGGCAGGACATAATATAGCCTAATCTCTGAGATTATTTCTTCAGAGCGCTGTGCAATGCGAGAAAATCTCAGAGATGAACTGGGCAGATATATCCGTTTTCATCAGACTCGCTGTGGGTTTATTAAATCGCCAAAATACCCCCTCGAATTAAATCTCTTACTTCACCGTTAACAGTCAAGCAACTAAACCTGTGTGGAAATGATCACAGCTGCTGAAATGTTAATGATATTCGTTAACAACCCGACACGAGCCAACACCCTCTCTCTCTCTCTCCTTCTCCCTGTCTCTCTGTCTCTCTCTCTCTCTCTCTCCTCTCACAGTCCGGTTCTGGCGGTTGATTAAAACAGATAGGTGCTGATGAGCTCTAATAACGGAGCTGGTGGGTAGCGCACTGCCCTGAGTCCATGAGGCGAATGTCTGATTACTCCACATTGTCATTGTGATATTTTGTGATTACATTCTGAATCTGCAGCGTTCTCTGTCAGGTAAATACAGTGTTATGTCCTCTGACGTAGGAGTAGCCTACACTGTGAGGCAGTAGCAAGCTGTATGGTGGAGTTGCATATGAAGTGGTTTGGGGTCTTTCAATAAGTATTTTTGGAGTACCATTTGTTTTTGATGAATTCTACAAGCAGCAATAAATGTACTGTATTTACATTCTTTTCTAGTCTTAAAAACTACTCAAAGCAACTTGGGGTTCAGTGTCTTAACCAAGGACACTTCAACATTGAACTGCAGGGCCAGGGATTGAACCTCCAATCGGGAACCGCTCTACCACTGAGCCACAGCCGCCCCTATCCCTCTACACCAAAGGCCAAGTAAGCGCCCGTTTCAAACAGGCCCATTAACAGGTACTGCACCAATTTCTATTCATTTAAAGCACCTTTTAACCCCGTCAACACCTTTTCAACATGACGGAGAAACAGCAGAACTGGAAAATCCTCCTAGAAAGAGTTCCTATACTTCATTACAGTCAACCCTGGCTGCAACTGACAATCCAGATTGAGACAGCGAATGCTAAGCACGGATGCAAAGACCCGTAAACGCTGACCAATCAGAACTGACTGTTTTGGGACGCATATTAAAGAGGCAGGCGCTCCAACAGAGCGCCTCCGATGGGCAGTAAAAGATAAATAAAGTTTTTAGTTTTTTTTTACATTAAAGTATTTTAACATGTTCTATACAAAATACAAATATGAACCCGGAAATTAGCATAACTGTGATGGTTGGGGTACGGCTGGCCGTGAGATTTTTGTTTTGTACTTATTTCTGTCTGGTTTTTTTTCACTATTAGTTTTCTCTTGGCTCTGCCCGGGTTGTCTCTGCTGTTTCCTTTTTCCCTCCACCGCCTGCTGCTGCCAGCTGATCGCACACACCTGGTAATCATCCAAGAATCACTCATCCCACTTCTCCCGCCGCTCACACCTGCTTTCCATCTGCCTCCCATATACAATCAAGATCAGTACTTCAACCCCAGCTCTACAGACCCTCTTCGCTTGATTGTTTGCTCCAGTCACCCTGGTGAAAACCACAGCCAGCCTTCCTTATCTCTCGGGTTTTCCGTACTCCTGTGTTCACCTCCACTCCCTTTTCCATCTCCGGTCAGCTGGCTTCTCCCCTCGGACCCCCCCCCCCCACGCACCCTGCTTCTGCCTGCCTCTGTCTCCGCTCCCAGCTCCAGCGTCTCTTCCTCGGCTCCTGGGTCCCGGCTTCCCCAAGTGTCCTCACCCCCGAGACTCCCCATCTTCCAGTCTCTTCTTCCCTGTCCCAGGCGTCTGCCTCCCAACTTCCCTTCTCCCCTCACTTGAACAAACCAGTTTGCCTTATTGAGCCTTGCATTTGAGTCTGTTCTGTCACCCAGCGTAACATTAATGGGTCCTTTAAACAGCTGACAAGACTTCTTTTTGGAAGAGCAGGGAAAAGTCTTTTAATTTTTTCTCATCCTTGGTTTACATTTTATTTCAGCTTTCTGGTGAGATTTAATGTAAACGTATAATGAAATTGAGACGTGAGACTCTTTTGACACTGAGCTGGTGTTTTTGTGATGCTGGGAGTATATTTTGACATTGAGTTATTTTTGCCTTGCTGAAGGCTGTTCAGTCAACTGTTGGTGGTTTCTCAATGTTATTGAGAAATCGGTGACCTTGTGTAGATGTGCCCTAACCTGCGACACTCAAAGGAGGAGACCATAAAACAGCAGATTTCAGGCCTGTGTCTGGCTAATTCTCAAGGCTCCATGTTGACTCTACTCTCACTCGGGAATGTGCTCAAAATAAAAATAAATCTCTACATTTGGGAATCATGTGGACCGTTTTTTTTCAATCTGCAGTTTACTCCTTCATTCTCATCTTTCCACAGACTGTAGATTTATTTAATATCAAAAAGATCAGCAATGTGCTATGTGTTAACCATTTTTAAATAATTTGTTTCCTCAAATTAATTCAATTGTGGCTTTAAATAAATTAATTTGTCTCTCAAGTGACCATGTGCCCACCACTATACCCATCAAGAGTTTTACAACTTTGAAGCAGAGTTTGAACAACAAACTGGATTAAAGGACAATTCCGGCACAAAATGAACACATGGGTACCAAGTGGTATGTATTCATGCTAATCAAATGGGACCAGTTTTACCACGAACCCTACTGTCAAATCATGATACAAACATTATCTCTGATTTTTATTAAAACTGTTTGCATAAGAATACCATGTTATACTGATCACTCTAAACAAGATACCCATGGAGCCATTATTTGTCCTTGTGAAAGGCCCAGGATGTTTCTGGGGGCAGAGCCAGCCGAGGAGGTTCCCAGACCCAATGAGATAAACTGACTACATCCACGTTGTTATGACTTTGTGTTAACATCCACTTTGTATAAATAAGCAGATGTTGAGAGCTTCCAATTGAGCATTTCTGTGCTATTCTGTTGTGTAGAAACTGTCTCCTTGTTTTCACATGTAAATATGAACTTTGATATAAAGTCAGTGGTCTCTGTCTATTCTTAATAATAAGGATTAGGAAATTATTCGTAAAAAGATATTTTTATTGTTTATTCATAATTTGTGCAATACGCTGCTGCTACTATTCATTCATTACTACTGTTCACCATTTCAACTCCTTCATTATTTAAATACTGTATTCTAAACTTCCTTTAACTATGTCAATACCGTGCATATCCACACTCCTTATATTTCTTTATTTATATTTCTATATTTCTATACTTTATGCAACTGTAACACATAATTTCCCTTCGGGGATCAATAAAGTATTTCTGATTCAGATTCTATTTCTATACCACTAACAAGGCTCAAAATAGCACCTCACTTCCACAGTAGCATAATGAGGGTCCCTACATGTAATCTGAAACATTGAGAACTTTGTAAGCGTACAGACAGTTTATTAGAAAGATTTCGAAGAGTTTATGAAGACAGTACCGTTCGGTGTACAGGCAGACGCCATCTAGGGAAAACAGTCACGACCAGTTGAACGACGAACGCCGTGTAACCGCTAACCAGTAACATAGCTCAAGCACCCCGTGTTATAAGCTGATTAGGGGTATGTGCGAGCATGGATGCCGGCCAAACTAAGCCCCGGCCACAACTAGGCCCCGGCCACAACATTCAAGGTCGTAAAGTTTGGTCTGGACTTGATCTGTAGTGGAGTAATTATGCTCGAACAAGAGCCGTTCGGACCAATCTGGGCAGGGCTGATGAGGGACAGGGGACGGAAACAACCACGTCACCAAATAGAGAATTTATTCTAAGGATCCATCGCATTCATTTTAAAATCCTTAACCGGCCCGGCTCAGCTCGACAAAAGCCAGCCAATGGCGTCACTGCGACTCAGCTGTTCAAATGCACAGGCTGGTTTTAGAACGTAAGAGACGTCTTTGTTTCAACAGAGAAGGCAGCTGGTAAAGTCAGCTACAAACTATACAAATAAAATGATCAATCATCCATTTTTTTTTTATATTACAAACAGCTGTAAGAAATGGCAGAGTTTTTGACTGAGCCTCAACGACCGCCTGAAAGTACTGTAAAGTTTTATGGTGGAGAGAGAGCTAGAGAGAGACTGAAGAGAGAGTCCAACAGCGTTAGAGCTGAATCAGAGAACTAAAACGTGTTTTTGCTGATTCATCTCTAGACATGCAACTGTAGGAAGCATCTCACTATCACTAACGTTATCCACATTCATGTGTACACCTAACATGACATATCCAGCTACAAACAAGTCTAAAAGTCGGAAGTTAGGACCAAAGTGCAAAGAGTGGTTGCTATGGAAACGATGCACTGTCTTGTCTTGTCTCATTGAGTTCATAGACAGTTAAAGAAATGGACCAACAGATCCCGTTGCTCTGAACGGAGACCAGTAAAGGGCATCAGAAGCACTTTTCCGGTGATGGCTGAGTGTTACTGCCAAGCCTCCAACTGAGCTTGATGACATAGATGTGACGTGGGCAACCTGTCTGACAGTTGTAAGTCTTCTGGTAGCTGTGCAAGAGAAATCTCAATAATTCCCAATCAGCAGAGACGGAGAGCGTAGGTATATGTTAGGAGATAACATAGGCACAGGGTAATTACTGCTAACTAAAATGCTAGTTAAAATTAGTAATTAAACCCAAACAGCTGATGTAAGTCCTAACTGTCTGCGAGCTTCTCCTGACAATACGGTAATTTTTCGACTATGCGACAGTAAGTCGCTTGGTTATGACACAATCGTTTTTTTACAAAAACTTCTGCTATGGAGCCATAACGTGAGATACAAGGTAATGGAGCCTTTTATACATTGTTGTGTTTCTTTAGAAATAAACAACGGACAAATAGAGTCTTTAAACACTTCAGATGTAAAGTTATTCGCTCTCAAAGTTACGTAAAAATGAATGGCGGTCAATGGAATACTAACGGCGGGTGAGTGTTACGTAGCTTTAAAATGGCGCCATGGGAGCTCCGCTTAGAGAGGAGAGGCTTACCCCCTTGGGTGATTTCTTTTGACAGTTGAGTTTGGTCTGATTGGTTGTAGGTCTATCCAATGAGTGCAGAGGAATTGTGTTTCCTGGTTCGGTGGGAACACGCCCCATAATCACAGCCCAATGGAGCAGTATCAGACTCAGTCTAATCTCCGACTAGAATCTGAGTATGACAACGTCAGGCTAGGTATACGCCAAAACTGGTCACATTCAACTAGCATGAAAACAGATCCCAGAGAATGTTTAACTCTTTACCCTCATTTTGCGCCGGAATTATCCTTTAAATGTCTTCACTGATTTCACAGTGAAACAACCATTTTACACTATAACGTTGGTTTCAATGATGTCAAAGAACTTAATTTACCACTCGTAACCCATAGAATGACTTCAAAATGCAAAAACTCACATGGAAATGACTGTTCTTGATCTGTAGCCTACCTGTAATTGATTATATAAAGTCTGGGTAAAGCAAAATTTGTGATTTCTCTCTCAACACATTGTACATGTTAGAAAATACTTTTTGAAAAAAAGAAAACACTGTGAAATACTCAACTATAGAGTTAAACTTATTCACCATTTCTGAGTCCAGGATTCTTTTTGGGCCGCTTGAAATCATGGTTCAATGCCACTGGAGTCATTCTTAACACAACCTTGACTATATAACAACAATGTCAGAGAGCATCAGTGGGGTTTGTGTGACACTCAACTGCTACAACTGAGAGCAAACTAAAAAAAATACAGCTGAGCAGCGGCCCGTGGCTGTGGCTCGGTCTTTGGCTCAGTGCCCTTTAGAGAATACTGCTTAGTTTTTCACGATTTTGAATCCTAATATTTTGTACTTGGCGTTTAAAAAATGAATGAACATTCAATGTTCGAATGAATGAACATTAAGTCATTTTGGTGAATAAATTAGTCTTCATCATCTTCTTGTGTCCCAAATCATAAATATTGATCAAAGTTGTTATGTTGAATCGTGACACAGCTGATTGAATCTTCATTTCCTGAAAACTGTGCAAAGAAACTTAACACAGCCATCTGCTCCCTGCCCACAGCTGTAGCTGTTGCCTAGCAACAACAGACAGAACATTCTATCTAGGAAGCGCTGCAGACCGGAGAGGAACGGAAACGGTGGTAAATGCCAGATTGCATTGGTAGACTGACTATAACGAGCATAGCGCTCAACAGTTAACAGCCCTGGTTCTGGGAGTGTTTTTCCCTGTTCAATATCTCCATTGACGTTTCTGAAAATGTTTACATAAAGAGTTTTGAGCCTGGAACCAAGCCAACCAGCCCTGAGATTAATCGTGACCATAAAACATTAGATTCGGCGCAAAATAACATTTTGAAAATGCCAAAGAAAGCAAAGGTACAATACTGTGTCAAACACTATCATAGACTTCAATGGTAGAAGCTTGCTCTTGTATGGAAACAGCGAGTTCCACCAATCAGAGATGTCGCTGTTAGGCTTAGGAACGTGGGTAGTGTGGTATATATACATAAAACATGTTTTTCTTAATACATGGTTGATTTCACATGGACTTCTAGCTTCTAACTTTTCTTTCACAACCTTGTAGCTCGTTGTCAATCTACCTTGGATTGTTTAGACATTATGGCTGATTATCGATATCAGTATGGAGAAAATGAATGGGATTTTTACTTCCACAACCACACTATTGAGCTCTATAGCAACACTTTCTACCATAACAAATCACCAATAAAGGCTTCTCAACCAAAAACAACCCTACTGGTAATGTTCAAGCATTGTGATCCAAAATTGGGGAGAAATTGACATCAGCAATTAAGTTAACAGGTTTTCCTGATGTTATCATGTAGCTACATGTAGCAGCATTAACCAAAAAACTACACATCCAAAAATGTTCCAACAGGGATGTAGAATTATTAAAGGTGCAATATGTAACACTGCTGCATTCATGTCAAAAAACGACCACACCTATGTTATATATTTTTGTGAGTTGTGTTCTTACACCATCCAAAATGTTTCCACCAAATTTCAAAGCCAGAGAAATCTGTTATTTTATTTTTTGACATAAGACGTTTCCGTCAGGCGCCTGTCAATGGCGTCATATAACCTTTCACCCTCTAGTTACTCGTAACTTCCGTCAGAACATGGTCAACCAGTTGATACATACATCACAGAAAGAAATAATACTGCTTTCTTTTGGCCACACAGCATTATTTTGTGATTAGTTAAATTACACTTTTGTAACACAGCAATACAACAGAGACCTTATTTACTGAAACATTTAAACATTGATCCAGCTTAACGTTACTTCAATGTACTGCAGAGATGGGGACTTGAGTCTGAGGCTCGGACTCGAGTCGCACTTAAGTCGCATAAACAGCTGGCTTCACACTAGACTGGGGACTTCAGCCAAACGACCTCAGTTATGTATAAAAAAAATGCATTGACCTCCTGGAGTTGTACCTTTTGTCATTAGTTTTACTTTAATAACTTGGTAAGCAGTGGCAGTAAGCAAACGGCTACATGCAAGGTGTTGGGCTCCAAGATAAATGATGCGGATCAACAATGTCAAACTTCATCAGGCATCTCAAACCGCACCCAGATAGGTCAATCACTTGTGAAAGAGATGTCAGTCACAGTGAAAACCAGGAACGTCTATCCACCCTAGTCTACATAGATCTAGATCTATCTATAGATCTGTCTAGATAGACAATTAATCTAATGCTAATTTAACTAGCTGGCACAGCTGCCTCACTCCACAGAGACACTTCAGTCGGGATGACAGGTGACAACAGCCGGGACATATAGCTAGCTGGTTACCGTTACATTACAGCATTCGAACCCGGCCAGCACTTAAACAGCAGTTTAATTAAGCTTTGGGAAACAGACGATGGCACTTAAGTCAGAATAATCTTGATCCATATAGCTAGCTATGTCAGTTAGCGCTAATGGTGTTTGTGCCAAAAAACTCCTCCCTGACAATGTATCTCACTCTGCGACACAGGTTCGTAGATCTGAGAGTTGCGATTTTGGTTTTATTTTCCGTATTGGTACAGCCCTTCAACGTTGGTATTGATATTGATGAATTTTTTGTATATATATCTGAGGATGTTTGGCTGAAGTCCCCAGTCTAGTGATATTGATCAATACCATTACTATTGATATTGATCAATACCAGTATAATGAGATCAATTTGTTTCTCTCCAGTTTGCACCGCTGCGGTTTCATCAAAGAGGCGACCTGGCTGTCTGTGTCTGTTTAAGTGCGCTGCTTTCAAGTGCACCTCCTGTCACACATGCTGTCACAGCACAGAGCAGGCCCACTTTGCTCCTCCTTCCCACTCTTATGATTTGATGTTGTACCGTCATGTGACTCAGCGGCACCAGGCAAACAAGCAAGCAAGTGGCCGGGCCTAGCCGGAGAGCCTGAGCAGAAGAATGGCAAGAATGGAGGAAGAGAAGCGCTGTGTGTCTAGATTTTCAGGCAAAAAATGAAAAAACAGCAAGCTGTATAATTTGTAAAAAGTCTGTAAGATACAGTGGGAACACAACAAATGTAAAAAAAAAGTTTTTGAAATTCATTCAGATTTAGCAATTTGATGATGCATCCACCTTAAGTACTAAATAAATCGGTAATGTAGCCGTATTGGCGAAACTGGCCTTGCATTTATATGTTTATGGGATCAATACCAAATTATGCGGTATTGCACACCACTAATGCTCGTGTTGTCATTGACACGTGTTTTGGCATCTAGCATCAACCGCGAAAGGTTTTCACAGCTCCTCCTGAGGGCTGCACTCCGAACTTCAGCAGTTCAGGATCCAGTAAAACTGTAATCTCATTGTTCTGTATTGTCTTCAGAACAAAACTTGAGTCCACTCCCAGAGAGCAGGAAGGTTTTAGCGGGAATACATTTTTTTTTTAAACAATTTTTTTGTTTAAGATAAATGTTCAGTGTCAGAGCAGGAACATAAGAATTAAACTAAAATCTGAGAGGCAACTCAACTACTGAAGATTAAACATAAAGAGTTTTTTCTCAATAACAGCTTCCCTCTAGTCACATGCATGACAACCGGATCACAGCGATGTTGTTACATCACAGGTCAGCATGTGCTGTGATGTCATAGTCAGCACCTTGGGTCATGGAAAAGTTTATATTCAATTTAGTTTAATTTATAATCTATATAGCCTTTGTGTTTTTAAAAAGGAAATTCCAGCCTTTATGATTTAAAGTTTTGGCACTGTAGCTCCATCATGCTTCGGGAGATTCATTTAGTTATCTGTGAGCTACACCTTGAGCCCAGTATTAGTTATTCCCTCATTTTGGTAAATCTGCTGCATTAAAAAATATACACTGCATTAGCTATAAGCAGTTGACATGATTAATCAGAATAAAAGGAAGACCGTTACGCAACTGTCAACAGCTCTGGGCTAAACCATCACTCACCGGTGCAGGGGGCGCTGTCAGTGGGGCCTCGATGACATGGATGATCCCGTTTACCGCAGGAATGTCCCACTCCAACAGGAGCAGCTGGTTCACCAGCGTAGAGCTCTGGGGAGATACCATTAAAAATAAGAAATTAATGTTTATAAACATCTTTGATCATTTACTTTTATTGTTGTTTTTTCATGGACCGCAGTTGTGTTTGTATGTGTGCGTTTCTGACCTCATTGTTGCCGTGGGTAACAGTCAGGTTGAACCCAAGCCTGGACTTGATGACTTCCTGGTGTCTTAGATCCTTGAATGGTCGTCTACTGTGATTGGTTGAGATGTGATATTCAAGATCTCTATCAGACAGAGTCTAAACACGCATGCACGCACACAGGCACGCATGTACACACACACACACCCACACACACACACACACACACACACACACACACACACACACACAGAGTAGAAACAGATGTGATATCATTAACAGTTCGTTAACTAATTCAATTACAAAGGTTACAAACTTAATTAGGAAATTAGGTAAAGGTTAATATGTGTGTTTGTGTCTATTTCTGTCTTGTGGCTTGTTTAAAAGCTATGATGTGTCTCTCTTTCTCATGGGCGGCCCACCTTCTCTAGGGGGGGCAAAGCAGAGAAAGGGGAGGTAACCTTTTAAGGTCATAAGGGGAAGATTCCAGAAAAGACCATCTGAGCTTTCATTTTCTCAAATGCAGAGCAGGATTACCAGGGCTCGGTATACACCTATCACCATTTCTAGCCACTGGGGGGCCATAGGCAGGCTGGGGGAACGCATCATAATGTTAAAAAGACCCATAACATGCCATGGGACCTTTACATTTCAAACACTTACTGTAACTGTTCCTTGAAGGCTAATATATGTATTAACTAAATGTGAAAAAAACTATTTGTATTATTAAATTAATTAATTATCTATGCAACCTTTTTAGGTAAGTAAAATAAAGTACTTTCTGTTGTTACTGCTGTTACTTTTGACTGATCCAACATGATGTGTGGAGTTCCTCAGAGCTCATACCTCGGGCCTCTATTTACTTTTAGATTTTTCTAGCAGTAATTATTAAAGGGTACATCACCTGGTTTGGGGCAAAGCCGGCGTTGTGAGGAACAAACAGCGTGACCTCAGACTTCCTGTGAGACATAAATTCAACAAGCTGTTGGCCTTCTGAGGACCGCCCGCTATAGTCCAACAACAACTACAGAGAGGGAGAGGGGACATTGAAGTTATTTAGATATACAATGACAAGTTCAAATTCATCCAATCATTCTGTGATGCATGCTTATATTTAAAAAATCCTAAAACTGTAATACCAGACAAATACATGAAATTGAATTATGCATTTAGATGATTATTTGATTGCGGTCCAAAGAACACAACTGCATCAAAGATAGACCGCAGAGGTGGATAAGAGTTTGTGGACCTCGTCCGGTCTGGTAATCTTGTAAATTGGGAGTCCAGGGGCCTCATGTATAGGCCTTGCAAACACACAAAAAAGGGCTTGCAAACAAAACATCTTTCTGACCATAAATTGGGATTAATTAAGAAAGAACTAGACAAAAAAGGAGACTTTATACCCATGCGTTTTAGATACAGGAAAAATCAAAGTCTGCTCAATATTTAATCAGCGCTGTCTCATTATCACATCCCCCACCTGAAAAGGCTATATTCTTTGAGAATACAAAATGTAGAGGTAGTACTGGTAAGAGTAGAGTAATATTGAGAAGTGTCAATGTATTAAGACATTGCTGTACATCTGCACAAATATGATTGGATGTTATTGGTCAGCTGGTGGCCAAACAGTTGATGAATGAGCCACTGATGGTGAAATTAAATAGCGGATGGGCTAATGCAACCAGGGGGCTGTTCTCCAGTTATTAACAAACTGTTTTTCACATAAAATCAGTAGATTTTATCTTGTAAACTCAAAAACTCATTAATAAGCAACTCAGAGCCTTTCAAAAACAGAGCCTTTCAAAAACGATTCTCTCTGTTCTTCGCTGACAAAAAAGATTGCAGAATTATAAGAATTGTTTGATGTTCTGGAGATGACATTGTGAATCCATAACATAATGTGTTTAAAATAACAAAGTGATGTTTAAAAAAAGGCTTTAGTTTTATTAACCAGAATTATCTCTTTACTGTCAAACTCACCTTGTAAAAGATGGAGACGTTGCTGTATTTTGCGAGGACACTGGTCAAGACGCCGTTACAGAAGTCTCCGTTTCCAATGTAACTTGCGGGACACACACACGAAACATCTGCGCTCGCGCACAGACAGACACACACACACACACACACAAACACACACAGAATTACACACCCTCAGTTTTCTTGGGTCTCAACTCAACCCTCAATCCATCAGACTTTAATACTCTTTCTTCTACAGTGGAATAAACTGTAATTGACATTAGACTCACTCATTAACAAACATGTACTTTTTTGCTCTATTGTAATGTATTTATTGTATTGCAGCACATGGGCCCACAAATTTCAAATAATTAGATCAGTGGAAAGAAACTTAGTCAAAAACAATTCTGACATGGATTCATAATTTAACAAGTAGTTTATAAATTCTACAAACCAAATATTCTGTGGTTCCAACTTCTCAAATGTAAGGATTTTCAAATTTTTCTTTTCATTTTTTTTAATGTCAAAGATTGAATGTTTGTCTCTATCAACTGGAACCATGATGGAAATAAGAGGGATGAAGTCTAATTGTATCCCTCTATCCCTGACTACAACTATAGATTTGTTGTATTTTGAAAATATAGTACAATATTACTTACCATGAAAGCATTAGAAGGAATATGTGACAGAATGAATAAATAAAATAATTGTTAGTGTCATCCCAGGATTATAAAGCCAATACAAACAGCCTCTTTGAGACTGAGCATTAAACTGATCCACAGGGATCTCTGTGATGCTCCAGCAGACTAAAATACAAATTAAAGCAACATAGGCTGTCCAGGATCTGAAATCAACAGTGATAAGAACAACAGATCTGCCTCTACCTGAACCCACAGACTGTGTTGCTGTAGTACCTCTGAGCCTGTAGCAGTAGGCGTCGTACTTGCTGCTCTGGTCCACAGGTTCTTTGTAGATAACCAGACCTACGTGGTTGTCTCCGCACTTAACCGAGGGGAAGCGGGTCGGGTATCCCACCTTCCCCCCCTCCATCCAGCCGGCCACGCACAGATGCATCCCCAGCTGTTAGGACCAGAAAAGAACGACGACAGCAGGCTAAATGATAAGATAAAAGTACCAGCATGCACTGCTGAAAATAAGACTTTTCAACTAACTAGAAGAGGTTATAATGTGTGGATTCATCCGCCTTGTGTTGTAGCGGTTCTATAACTGGAAAAATCTGAAATTGTAGGTAACTACGACATCTACCCCTTGCTTCAAGCAAAACTCTGGCTTTATTTAAAGAAAACAACTTTTCGGTTTCTTTATTGAGAGGAAAAAGGTTGATTCACCCCCTAAGTCCACTCTTCACACTGCTGCCATCTGGACCCAGATACAGGACTCTGTGTAGAAGGACTCGCTTTGGCAGCCCTTCTGCCATGTCAATGTTGACCTTGTATAGATCTGTTGTCGCTGTTTTTAATGTAGTTTTTCTATGTATCCATATACCTGTATTTATGCAGTGTGTGTTACCCATGTGTGTGTAACAGACTGTGGAAAAACAATTTCCCCCACGGTACAATACATATCTATCTATCTATACTCATGTATTAATAGGTTCAATAATAGCTGAACATTTAGTAACATTTGCTAAAAATGACTAATGGCGTTTTTCCACTGCTGGTAACAGCTTGCCTCGGCTCGCCTCGGCCCGCCTCGGCTCGCCTCGGCCCATT
>NC_048410.1:23646387-23656809 GCF_013103735.1 Etheostoma cragini
TAATGGAAAACCAAAAAAAGCGAGTAGACCCGAGGCGAGTCGAGTAGATACCACGCAGTGGAAAACCGCCATAAAGGGGAGTATTGAAGAATAAAAGGTGGTTCATGTTGCACTCACAAACACAGCTGTTTAGGAGAGTGTAGCTGCAAAATGGTATTGATCTCAAACCATTTTTCTTTTAGAGATATACTGTTTGTGTAAACATGGTCTGTGTCTCTATGGAAACCCCTTCAGTAGGTAGGTTTACCTGCTGTGCATCTCCCAGCTGTTTAAAGTTGGCCAGCGCAGCGCCCTCGGCCTGGCAGGCAGCATCGGCCTGACTGAAGTTCATCTTGTACTTCCCGTCTGGAGAGCGCAGGTGGAACACTCCGGCTGTGTTGGCTGAACCACAATAACAATGTTACCTATACCTTACCCTCAGACAGCTCATTGCAACAATTTAATCTCTTGTTAGAAAATGTAATGTAATTATTAATCTATTTTACTGCCTTATAATAATCATCTTCAAAAGAGTCACATACCTCCCCAGCTATCGTCAGACACTCAAGGCTGAATTTCTCCCCTTTTGTCTATCTTGACTGTTTCACTCCCTTCACATGTCAGCTAGAGTTTTAATCACCTTTGAAATAGTGCATCTGTAACATGGTAACCATGGAGAAAGGAGGGGGGATTTCAATGTATAAATTGAAGACTGCAGAGTTCAGCTCCTCAGTCAATTTCTGTACCCATTGCCGTCTATTGGCTCCTTGCACAAGTAAAGCTTTGTTAAAGTCCTCCAGTGACTCTTTGTAGTCTTTTGGTAAAAATTGTTCTAACACTCTACAGGTGAAAATAAAATGCAATGTATTTATTAAAGGCTGAAAAAGCTACTTAAAATAAAAAGGTAGCTGATTAAAATGGATTCTACCACAGCCAAATAAAACTTTTTATTAAAAACATGCAGACTTTGGCCTGCCTGCAACCATGGCTGACATTCACTGGCTGTTTCTGAGGCTCCATTTTAAAGCTAGAAAGATCCCTTATGATATTGGTATCAGAAGACACAAGAAGATCTAAGGTATCCATTGGTACCATGACATGATAGCTTGTTGCATGGCCATTCACAAAGGGGTCCCTTGACCTCTCCCTTCAAGAATTCATGGCCCTAACGAGCTCATGGCACTAAAGAGCCATGCTAACGAGCTCATGGTCCTAAAGAGCCATGGCCCTAACGAGCTAATGGCCCTAACGAGCTCACGGCCCTAACGAGCTCACGGCCCTAACGAGCTCATGGCCCTAACAAGCTCATGGCCCTAAAGAGTTCATGGCCCTAACAAGCTCATGGCCCTAAAGAGTTCATGGCCCTAACAAGCTCATGTCCCTAAAGAGCCGGCCCTAAAAAGCCATGACCCTAACAAGCTCATGGCCCTAAGGAGCTCATGGTCCTAACAAGCTCTGGGCCCTAACAAGTTCTGGGCCCTAACAAGCTCTGTGCGCTGCTGGCTGTATTCTAGCTGAGTGCTTGTTGACATCAGTTTACCTGTCCCAGAAAAAACACTAAACAACCCTAAACCTATGATACACAATAGTATACATAACAAAGGAACGCTGTAAAAAGGTCAGCTGCTCTAAAATCACCATAGCAACTTGGAGTAGGACTGTGGTGTCAACATGGCTCCTGCTCCGCAGAGACAATAAATCACATGATCACACTACAGCACATGATTCATTACAGATGTGTGACCATGGTAACTCAAGATTTCTGATGTTCCTGGATGGATATTTTGGACCCAATCAGCCTCTTACTGATCTGTTACCTTTATACAAGAAGACATTGTGGATGCGTTACTATGGCAATAAAAGGCAGCATATACAGTATGTTACCATGGTAATAATCATTGCAATAACAGTCAGTCCAGCTGTGTCAGCATGGTAATAACCATTGTAATAAAAGTCAGTCCAGGTGTGTTATCGTGGTAATAATAATTGTAATAACAGTAAGTCCAGATGTGTTACCATGGAAAAAATTGCAATAAAAAGTCAGTCCAGCTGTGTTACCATGGTAATAATCATTGCAAAAACAGTCAGTCTAGATCTGTTACCATGGTAATAACCATTGTAATAACGGTGAATCCAAATGTGTTACCATGGAAATAATTGCAAAAAAGGCAGTCCAGATGTGTTACCATGGTAATAATCATTATAATAACAGTCAGTTTAGATGTGTTACCATGGTAATGCAGGTCCTTGCAGGTGGCCACAGGGTCGCAATCTCCATTGCTTTCCAAGCAGCGGTCAACAGGGGGCACAACCTTTTCCAGACACTGGACTCCATTACCCACGTAACCCGGCAGGCACTCGCACTGCCGCTCGCTCTGGAAGAAACAAATTACTGAGTGCTTAGATTAAATCAGGTTGCATGTTTATTTACGGTTGGTCAGTGAATCTGTTTCTCTCCTCTCAAACTAGTTTTCTTGACCAGTATTAAACCAGTACCGTATATACTTTATGTGTATTTTAAGAACAAGACAAATTCAGAAACATGTTTAGGCTTCTTTAGTTTAATTTACGGCCTGCCCCACTGAAACTTTCACTGTCCTGGATCTTTCCAAACAAAACCAAAACCCCCAGACTTCTTAATTCTTAATCCTGATAACATGAAAAACAAAGATTTTGAAGAAAAAAGTTAAACAACGGTTGTTACTTACTGGACCAGTGAACTTGCAGGTGGCAAAGTCACTGCAGCCACCATTCTGCTCTTCAGTACACCTGGAATACAAACAGACAGCAGCCTCATGCCACAGCTCCTACCTCCAACATCCCCATTTTAACGAAAAGCCTTTGAATCTTGAACATAAATTCTCCTTTAGAAGTAGAAGAGAAAACAATGGAAGCATGATTGGCCACGCCCACCTGTTGATGGGCTCACAGGAGTAGCCGTCTCCTTGGTAACCGCTGTGACAGCTGCAGTTGACGAGAAGTCCCGTCTGGTTACAGTCTGCGTTCAAGTGACAGCCGCCATTGTACTCGGAGCAAAGGTCTGGAGCTGCAAAGAGTTTTCAAAGTTTCACTGGAATTGTACCCCTCTAGCTTTCATGAGACCAGTAAAATTAATTAATTGATTGGTCCCATGTGCAGTATATTAACAACATACAGCATGGGAAAGATTTCTTTGCCAACCATTTTTCTTAAAATTTGGTAACTTGTTACATAATTGTTGACCTAATTTTCAATAAATGAAAACCTAAGGAACATATATACTGTATGTCTTTACTCTGCACTTAATAATATTGGACTTTCAATTAAAAATGGCTCGTGAAGTTAAAGAAAAAAATCTATATTCTAACTTTATAGATTTTTTTTTGGAGAGAAATCGGTTCTTGTTGGAGGGACTGACTGAAGGATCTGTGTCCGCCTCTGGAGCCAGTGTGTTGCCAGTGCAACACCTCAGAGTTTGTAATCCTGCAGACTGACTGTATTGCCCTGCTTTACTTTGCGACGGGTACTTTTATGTATGTTGTGTGTGCTTTTGTATAAGACAAGGCAGCTTTATATGTAAAGCACATTTCAGCAACAGGGCAATTCAAAGTGCTTTATATTTAAACATTAAAGAGCAGTTAAAAACGATTACAAAATGTAAAACAGATACAATTCAAAAATTAAAGTTACAGTGCAGTATAGGAAATTAAACATTTAAGAGCAGTTAAAAACAATTAAAGTATGAAAGCAGATAAAATACAAAATTTAAGGATGCTAGGATGGGACGATGTATAAGCCGGTGCTCTATACACGTAATCCACCTGCAATCCTTGGTGTTCCCAGAACAGGCCGGTCTCAACGATCTTACTTTTTAATTTTCTTTATATTCTTATATAGATTGTCATACAGTTTCAACAATGCATCTTCAGTATAAAAAATTAACAATTATTTAAAGAAAGGCAACATCAAAATGAAAGGTCTGAACTGAGAGTTGCCGTGGACTTGAAGTTTTCTGGAAATTTGTTCCAGATATGTGGAACATAAAAACGTAACGCTGCTCCCCCATGTTTAGTTCTGACTCTGGGGACAGAAAGCAGACCTGTCACAGACCACCTGCGAGGTCTGGGGGGTTATAGTTTAGTAGAAGATCAGAAATATATTTTGGCCCTAAACCATTTAGTGATTTATATACCGAAGCATTTTAAAATCAATTCTTTGAGGCACAGGAAGCCAGTGTAAAGACTTAGGAACTGGAGTGATGTGATCCACTCTCTTGGTCTTAATGAGAACTTGAGCAGCAGCGTTCTGAATCAGCTGCAGCTGTATGATTGATTTTTTACGGAGACCTGAAAGGAGAACATCACACTAGTCAAGTCTACTGAAGATGAAAGAATGGGCAAGTTTTTCCAAATCCTTGTTGTTCTTTAACCCTTGATATATTCTTAAAGGTGCACTATGCGTTCCCGCATGGTTTTAGCACAATTTCTTTTTTGTTTTAAATCACAGGCATCTCTCCTTGATCCGCTAGCTGCCTGCCTCCTGAATACACCGTGAAAAAGCCTGGTTTTGGGAGACAACACAGGAGTCGTTATCGTCAAACAAACACTAGAGGCACAGCCTGTGTACCAAAACAAACAAACCACATTCCAGCCAATCCCAGACAAGATGGTTGGGGGAGGGGGTAGGGGTTAGAGACAGTTAAAGCCCTGACACACTAACGCCAATAATCGGACTGTATGGCAAGGTTGGTGGCTTGATTCTGTTACGTGTGTTCCGTGCCGCCGTCCATCGGAGGGGCCGGGGGCCGACCTGATGTACTCAGTTGGAAGGCTGGCACTGCCGGCAGTCGGATTCAAATGACCAATCTGATTGGTAGAGTGCTAACCTGGAAATGAGGAGCGGGATGAGCGTGACAAGAGTCTCTCCAAATCGGACAAAAATGGTCTAAACTGACCTTTGTTGTTCTAAAATGAAGACAGATTTAGCAGCTGGGACCAATTGGCCTGGACCAATCAGGTTGACTGGATGATATTGATTGACAGCCAGAGACCCCGTTCATATTTTCATTACTTGCAACACTCCCAGAAGTCCAACGTTCACTCTGAGCTGAGAGCCACCAACCAAGCGGGAGTCAAATTAATTTCCTTGTTTCTGATATGAACACGAGACGTGTGTGACTCAAACATCTCACATTTACAAATGAAACGCCCGTCCTGTGAACCTGAATACATTTTAACATCAATGTATGCTGTAACGATTTTTCACTATAAAGTTGCTGAACCGGCTGCTGTTTCAATCCTGTCAGCTCTCTGCAGCGGGCAGGGCGGCTGCTGACTGACGCGCACACACACACACACACAAACACACGGTGGATGCAGGAAAAACTGCAGATGAGACGTACAGGGTGACCTTAATTGAGGACAACTACATTATTGTAGGTGCAATGATAAGTTAAAGCCCAATAAGTACTTAATCAAACCGTACGAATGTGTATCCCAGCCCGTGATAGGAAATTAACAATGGAAAAATCAACAGGCCACTGACAATGACAGATATGTTCATATTTGATTCATTCAATGAAGCCATTTTCATATTATACCAACATTTGCAACATCCTGAGCCATTTTGGTAAGATTCCCAGGAAATCTCAGCCCAAAGTAATTAATCAATAGAACTACATAAAAACCACAAACATTTTTTGCAACTTTCACTGTCTTCTGCAACTTTATGTAACAAATCGCAACTTTTATTGCAATTTTTGTCAGGCATTTTGGGCCACAAGAATCTAAAAAATAGGCGGACATGACAGCTTACAGAAACATGGGGGGAGGGGCAAGCTTGCTTTGTTTTGTTTGAAATTTACTTGGAACGCCAACAGAAGTGACCATGCAGGAACTTATCTTACCTTTAAGATGATGATAATAGGTTGACTTTGTTGTTTAAATGTGGCTGTTGAAATTCAGATCTGAGTCCATGACTTCACCAACAACAATATAACAATATCTTTCTAAAACAGAGACTGATTGTAGCACTTAAGCCTTGAACCTGTTGAGTTGCAGATAGACTAGAGATAAAATTGTCTACATGTTATAAGAATATATCTCAGCAACACATTACTTTAATGGACTATATATATTCAGATCTACTCGTGCCCTAGATGGGGCAGTCATATTAAAAGACTATTAACTTACACAATCACACAGACAGCAATGTTTTGCCGGATGTCCTTCCTGCTATTGGCAGCTTCAACTGTGATGCTTTAAAGGAGAATTCCAGTCGATTTCAACACGTAGCTCTGTTGTTTGGAAATATGGAGGTCTGTCAAACCAATCAGTGCTGCCTAAACTGTGTTATCCTCCAGCTAGAGTTAGCACCCAATAGGCTTAAACAGGGCAAGTTATAAACATGTTTCTAACCTCTGAACATGTTCAAAATGTCATTGCAAGTACATACTCATGTGAAGTGAGTAACTTCACATGAGTATCTTCAAGTGAGTTCCCTTCGAGGGAACACACGGAATCTGACTGCTGAATATGTAACATACCCTACCTCCTTTTATTTCCCATTTTCGGGTGAAGTCCATACTAGTTGATTGTTGAACTCATATAATACAATATTCCAAAATGTATTTTTTCCACAAAAAAAAGATTTGCCGTTGTTATGTCCTTAATAATGACTATGTAGAAACAGGCTGTAACCTGACACCTCAGTGGAGGCAAAAGAGGAGAGCGGCAAGCTGCAGCAGGTCGGAAGTTCAAGAGCCCACCGTTGCTTAGTTACCTATGTGCATGCTCAATAGCGCTTGAATTCAGATTCACTGTGTTCCCTCGGAAGGAATCACTTCACATGGGTAGCCATTCATTCTGAACATGTTAAGAGGCTAAAAACTTGTTTAAAACTTGCCCTGTTTGAGCCTGTTGGGTGCTAACTTTAGCAGGAGGATAAGACGGTGTAGGCAGCACCGATTGGTTTAGTTTTTCTCTCTACTGACAGCACTCCAAATTTACAAACAACAGAGCTACGTGTTGAAATTGACCAGAATTCTCCTTTAAACCGGGATTATGTGTTTAAAAAAAATGCTGCTTTGCATTGGGAAACCGCTGTGTGATTGCTTAGCCAGATTGTGCTTGCAAGGGTTACTGAGGCCAGACAACGAAAGATTTCCTAGGTGTGTTGAACTTGCCTCATAGTGCAGGTCTCTGAATTAAGCAAGACTCCCCCATAACATCCACATCAATTCAGGCAGATTACCTCAAACCACCTGATCATGTGTTTCACTGCTACAGACTGAAGGCAAAATTCCCCAAAGCAAGCAGGAAGTGAAGCTGGCTGTACTCCATACCTGACACAGCAGCCAGGGTAGAATAAAAAATAAGTTTTCACAGGGCAATTATGGCTGATTTTTGCCACTTATGTTTGAAAATTAGGTAGATAGGCATTTACATACCCAATCAATGAGAAAAAAGTCTTAAGTTTTTTATCTGAGACACAGTAGGGTCAGGGTGATCTGACAACCAGCAGCAGGTCTTTGGCCAAGAATGTAGGAGTATTTATTGTTATCAAGTGTTGAAGGTCAGACATTTATACTCTATGTCAGTTTCGGACTTTGGCTGCAAAGACATTTGGAAACTGTTTAAAAAGTTACGTTATTATTAATGTACTGTATGACACCATCATCATGCTCTGGTTAGTTTGGTATTATCTTGTTATGTTGCTACAAGAATCACTATTGGGATGCTGACAAAAAGCTGCAGAAATTCAATATCTCTGGCTGGTGAATCGTTGTCCTGGTATGTGGTACACTCACGTGGCTCTGGACTGCAGAAGGTGCCGTTCCCCTGAAACCCAGATTGACACTGACAACCAACACCTGGCACACAGTCGGCCTGAGGATGGCATCCCCGGCACTCCTCTGGGATGGAGCCTGGACAGGACACGGAAGGATGATTCATCAAAGAAGGAAGTTAAAAAGGTAAATAGGGCTTTAAAACTTTAAAATGAGTTGATAATAGCAACATGTCTGTATGACAACAAGTAGGAACAAGAAAGCATAAACAGAGCAGAAATATCCACCAAGGCTGTAGGTCTACATCCTCATCCTAATCTAAACTAGCAATAACACCTTGTGGTTGTATGCCTCCACCAAGTTGCAGTTTACATCCACAGTCTTATTTTTTTTAAGTGCAAATAATAATCAAAGTATTACTCTCTCAAAAATGTAAGTGCAAACAGAGACTGACTAGTTTTTTTTTCATCAAGCATCATACACTACACACACAGTGATTAAATAAACACAAATAAATAACAATCAACACTCAACAGAGGATTTTTGATTTTTCCTCTGTTGCATTTCATTCACTGGAACAGTCAACAAGGTAGTAGCTACTCTAGTACTGATTTATATAAAAAAAAAATTAGGACAAGGGGAGAATATTTTAGTCTTTGTTTACTATCATTAAAAGTAAAGTTAGGATTTGCTCATTTGAAAAAAGACAGTAAATAAGAGGGAGATTTGTGAGAGCCAGCAGCAACACTGCACTGCAGGCTGCAGACATCTATCTCGGGTTAGCAAGAGGGAGTAGAGGTACCCTCTGAAACTTTTATACTGGGTTTTACAGCAGCTTTTTTCCAACTGCAACTATGCTACCACTCTGGAAAAGTTAACTCAAAGTCAACTTTGGAGAACAGGCAGGAGGGGGGGGGGGATCTTCTAAGCTGATTTTGAAGTCAAAGCAAGACTCAGATAAGAAGAAAGAAGCTCTATAAAATAGATCCAGGATAGCCACATTGTCAATGTGAAATGGATGGACGCGCATGAAGTATCCGTCTAACTGTAATGTAATGTTTAACTGTAATGTAATGTCTTACTGTAATGTCTAACTGTAATGTAACGTCTAACAGTAATGTAATGTCTTACTGTAATGTCTAACTGTAATGTAATGTCTGTGGCAAGCCTCTTTGCGCAGATCCTGCCCGGGAACCTGCAGCTCATCTTCCTACACATATCGCTGATGTCCATACAGCAGACCCCGGAGCGAGAGCCACCATGGTTCGCAGACAGTGTGAACAATGCCAAGGCCAAGACCAGGCAGTTTGGCTAGTACAGCATGGGAGTTGAAAGAATTAAACATGAAAAGATGCAAATGATGTAAATACTATAATTAGTGTTTCTATGATTTTCATGCTGTATATATTGAGTTCAGTATTTGGTTTGAAAAAATTGGTTAAAATGCTCTTTCTTTATTTGCACACATCCCAAGAAGCTTGATATGTAGTATGGAGTCATTATTAGACCTACCATAGACCTATACCCAACCTTCCATTTCACTCTAAGATTCTTGAGAAAGCAGTCGCCAAACAGCTATGTGACTTTCTGCATAACAACAGCTTATTTGAGGATTTTCAGTCAGGATTTAGAGTTAATCATAGTACAGAGACAGCACTTGGGAAAATTACTAATGACCTCCTAATTGCATCAGACAAAGGACTTATCTCTGTACTTGTGTTATTAGATCTTAGTGCTGCATTTGATACCATTAACTGTCATATCTTATTACAGAGACTGGAACATTTATTGGCATTAAAGGGACTGCTCTAAGCTGGTTTAAGTCTTATTTATCAGATCGATCTCAGTTTGTTCATGTTAATGATGAATCCTCTGTGCACGCCAAAGTTAGTCATGGAGTCCCACAAGGAGGTGTGCTCGGTCCAATCCTGTTCACTTTATATATGCTTCCTTTAGGCAATATTATCAGGAAGCACTCCATAAACTTTCATTGTTATGCAGATGATACTCAATTATATCTATCAATCAAGCCGGATGAAACTAATCAGTTAGCTAAACTTCAAATGTGCCTTCAGGATATTAAAACCTGGATGACCTGTAATTTTCTAATGTTAAACTCAGATAAAACTGAAGTTATTGCTCTGGGACCCAAGCACCTCCGTGACGCATTATCCAAAGAGATAGTTACTCTGGATGGCATCACCCTGGCCTCCAGCACCACTGTGAGGAATCTTGGATTTATCTTTGATCAGGACATGTCCTTTAATTCCCACATAAAGCAAATTTCAAGGATTGGCTTAGTTCAGCTACGTAATATTGCAAAAATCAGGAATATCCTGTCTAAAAATGATGAAGAAAAACTAGTCGATGCATTTGTTACTTCTAGGCTGGATTACTGCAATTCGTTATTATCAGGCTGCTCGAAAAAGTCCATAAAGACTCTTCAGCTGATCCAGAATGCGGCAGCACGTGTTCTGACAGAAACCAGGAAAAGAGATCACATCTCTCCTGTATTAGCGTCTCTGCATTGGCTTCCTGTAAAATCCAGAATATAATTTAAACTTTTTCTTCTCACCTACAAAGCTCTTCACCATCTTATCGCTGTTCAGTAACACTTGAAAATATATGTTTTTCTCGCCTAAATTTTTACCCTTAAAAAAGTGCTGCTGTTTCCACAT
>NC_048410.1:23656909-23677480 GCF_013103735.1 Etheostoma cragini
CAATTTAGGAAAGAAGTCAGCACTTTCGAAAAACGGCGAGTTTACGTCCCGTGCACGGGAACCGTCCGCCCAAGAAGAGCTCATAGTATCTTACAACCCTACAAGAGCACTACGCTCCCAGAATGCAGGGTTACTTGTGGTTCCTAGAGTCTCTAAAAGTAGAACGGGAGCCAGAGCGTTCAGCTATCAGGCTCCTCTCCTGTGGAACCAGGTTCCAGTTTGGGTTCAGGAGGCAGACACCGTCTCCACATTTAAGAGTAGGCTTAAGACTTTCCTTTTTGATAAAGCTTATAGTAAGGGCATAGAATTGAATATTGTTAGGGAGTAAGGAGTTGCAGCGTCCGCCTAACCCGGCCTACCTGCTTCTCGTCATAGTTGTCAGATTTATCTATCATATGATCAAGAATATAATAAAACTAAAGGGAGACTTGGCATACAGCCCGATCCGGTTGGGGAGAGTTCTAGCCTGACCATGCCCATCTCTTTACCATGTCTCTCTTGGTTATGCTTTGATAAAGCTTATAGTTAGGGCATAAAATTGAATATTGTTAGGGAGTGAAGAGTTGCAGCGTCAACCTAATTCGGGCCACCTGCTTCTCGTCAAAGTTGTCAGATCTATCTATCGTATAATCAAGAATGTAATAAAACTAGAGGGAGACTTGGCATACAGAACGATCCGGTTGGGGAGACTTCTAGCCTGACCAGGCCCCTCTCTTTACCCTGTCTCTCTTGGTTATGCTTTGATAAAGCTTATAGTTAGGGCATAAAATTGAATATTGTTAGGTAGTGAGGAGTCGCAGCGGCCGCCTAATTCGGCCCACCTGCTTCTTGTCATAGTTGTCAGATCTATCTATCATATAATCAAGAATATAATAAAAATAGAGGGAGACTTGGCATACAGCCCGATCCGGTTGGGGAGAGTTCTAGCCCGACCAGGCTCCTCTCTTTACCCTGTCTCTCCTAGTTATGCTTTGATAAAGCTTATAGTTAGGACACATAATTGAATATTGTTAGGGAGTGAGGAGTCGCAGCGTCCGCCTAACCCGGCCCACCTGCTTCTTGTCATAGTTGTCAGATCTATCTATCATATAATCAAGAATATAATAAAACTAGAGGGAGACTTGGCATACAGCCCAATCCGGTGGGGGAGAATTCTAGCCTGACCAAGCCCCTCTCTTTAGCCTGTCTCTCTTAGTTATGCTGTAATAGTTTTAGACAGCTGGGGACTTCCTTTGACACACTGAGCTCCTCTCTCCTCTATCTTTCTATCTTTCCATTTATGTGCATCCATGTCCCAGAAATGCTTGTTACTAACCTAGCTCTGGGGAGTCACTCAACGGAGTCCTTATGTTCTTTTTTCCCCAGCATGTTCCCTCGGATCAGAGAGGCTCCAAAATCAAGGTAGCAGCTGTCGCCATGGTCCTGCTAAACGTTCTGCGATGCCATGTTGATCCTGCTACACTCTGCGGTGCCCAGCTACGTCCTGCTGTGCCTTGTAATGCCCACGGTGCCCTGCTATGCCATGAACTACTACAAAGAACTGCTACAAACTGCTACTATTTTTCTATTTTTGTCATTTCCACTCTTCATTCTAACCCCAACCGGGCCGTCCGACACCGCCAGCCAAGAGCCTGGGTCTGTCCGAGGTTTCTGCCTAATAGGAAGTTTTTCCTTGCCACTGTCGCACTGTTGCTTGCTCTGGAGGAAACTACTAGAACTGTTGGGTCCTTGTAAATTCTGGAGTGTGGTCTAGACCTCCTCTATCTGTAAAGTGTCTCGAGATAACTCTTGTTATGAATTGTTACTATAAATAAAACTGAATTGAAATTGAATTGAATTATTTAGTTTTATTTTATCTTAGTCCTTCTATCGTAAGAGTAGAGTCACAGACATCACTTCCACATAAAAAACATATTACAAAATTTCATTATAGACGTTTATTATACATGTATCTATTTTATTCATACTAGTGAAGTGCCTTGTAAAAACTGGTGAATTCCTTGCCCTCCAGTTTGGTCGCTTGCAGCTTTCTCGAGAACCGCTAAATCAAACAACGGCCCACTAGGGATGTCATGATACCAGAAATGCAGTAGTCAATACTACTAATCTCTCTGCTGTTATTTTTTCACATAGAACTGGTCTGGTAAAAGTTAACTTAACTGACGGTATGCAAAACCAGCGCTACTGTTAGCTAATGTTAGCTATCATTACCCTAACCCTAATTCGGTACGCTGTATGTGAAAAACAATGGCAAAAAGAAACAAGCTTACTTGCCAATTGTGAGTTCAAGGTAAACTCAAGAAAGCCATTGTGGCTTTAAACGTTTTTTCTAAATACATAGATTTTAGTCTTGGTTGATATTTGGAGAATTTTGAACCCAGCTGGGAGAGACAATATGTTTTTTTTGTAGAATAGCTTAGGTCTGAGCTAAAAGATTACTTGCCGATCAACTGGTCCTCAGTGTCATCTTAAGGGGTTGCATGGGAGGCCCTAAAGGCTGTGGTCAGGGGACTCCTTGTACAACATGCTTCATTTAGTAAGAGAGTAAGAGAGAGTAGAGAGAGAACTAGAAAGTAAATGTGAACACGTTGAAACAGGGATCAAACAAACAATGTCACAGGATGGCCTGAGAAGCCTGACTCAATTGAAATACCAAAATAGTAATATTCTATCTCAGACGGTGGAATTCAATTTATTCAAGGCTAGACGAAATTATTTTAAATCAGGACACTAAGCAGGGAAATCACTTGCTAGTTGCATAAAAAGAGGGGAATCGGCTCCCACTATTTCCTTGTTCCTTCATAGAGCCACGAGAGCTTTCCAAACTGACAGAAGGGCAAAGAGAACTCCTTGATACTGATTTGACTACAGAGGAAATTAAAGAAGTAATAGTAATAGGGCCCGACGGCTTCACAGCAGAATATTTTAAGAGTTGTGCAACTGAACTGGCTCCACTTCTGTTAGAGGTATAAAGCGAGGCACTGGGGAAGGGCACACTGCCACCAACATTTAGACAAGCTTTAATAACTTTGGTTCCTAAAAAAGGGAAAGACCCAGGAGACAGTAAAAATTACAGCCCAATTTCCTTAATGCAGTTAGATGTTAAGATTATTTCAAAAAATCTTGGCAAATAGTTAAAATAAGGTTATTACTTCTCTTATTCAACCTTATCGGTTGGGGTTTATTTGGGGGCTAAGCTTGTCAGATAATATCAGGCGTCATTAATACTGCATGGTCTGTAGCTGATAAACAATTTCTTGATTCCTTGATGCCAAAAAGGCGTTTGATATGGTTGAATAAGACTATAGGTTGAACATTTTGGAATTGTATGGGTTTTGCAGCATTTTTATGAAGGTGCTGTATAAGTACCCAGAGGCATTGGTGCAAACTAACGAGTTAATTTCTGAACAATTTTCCTCTTGGAG
Source organism: Etheostoma cragini (assembly GCF_013103735.1). NCBI lineage: Eukaryota > Metazoa > Chordata > Actinopteri > Perciformes > Percidae > Etheostoma > Etheostoma cragini. Next base: position 23,660,335 of record NC_048410.1, read on the forward strand.
GTGGAACAAGACAGGGCTCACCACTTTATCCTTTGTTGTTGTGTTTAGTCATAAATCCTTTGGCAGCAGCCATTAATGGGAAGATCAACAAGCAAACCTATCAGATCGATACACTGTCTACCCAGGATCATTGACTCTTTCTCAAAATTGTCAAATTATAGGGTAAATTGGTTGAAGTTACCTTAACAGCTCAGTACCCCGTGACAGCCTTCCAATCAGGTGCATTTCAGTGGCCAAAACAGGGTATAGTATATCTGGGTATCTTATTCCCTCCACAGTTAAAAGACCTAGGTAAAGCTAACATGGATCCAATATCCAATCAAATCTCTTGTGACGTTAATAGATGGGCAACTGTCACTCTCTCTATAGCAGAGAAGGTCGATGTTATGAAAATGGTTTGTGATCCTGAGCTGAATGACCTGATCCATCTCTTCCTTTGGGAGTCCCCCTGTCATATTTTAAATGGTTTGTCAGGATAATAAATACATTTACTAGTATGATTTATGTATATGTATCTGTATATGTTTTTTGGAGGAGTTGGTTGGAAAAGGGATTGTCACACTGGGGGATCTGTATCTCGGTGGCATATTGAAACCTTTATGGGTGGCGTAGCAATTTGCAGTCCCTAGCTCTCAATTTTTTTGATATTTGCAACTTCAGCATCTGTTGGGGGGGATTTTTGGATCCATTTCTTCAGCCCAGAAGGCATTTTAATGTTTAGATGAGGGCAGATTTGTTCATGTTTCGAGATGTATGTTTTGTATTTGTAAAAAAAAACAACAACAAAGAAAATGCATACAATAATACCAGACGTATCCTTTTAAACATCCTTTCACAATCACATTCATTTATTGCATTAACTGAACACAAATGGACTGCATTCAGGTCACAGTCAGGAGGGAAACTCACCTAAATCGATCTGGCAGTAGTCACCCTCCCAGCCCGGGTTACAGACACACTGTCCAGAACCTTCAATACCTTCATCACACCTTCCCTGCGCCCCACAACTGCAGGCTGTTAGAGAGAAAGAACATCACTCAACCTCCATTGCCGTAACGTAGGTATGAAAGGCCTCAGTGCAAACTACTATAAGAGGCCCTTAAACCTTTATTAGGCATGACTGCTTGACTGGTTTGCAGGTGTGATCATCTTGTAAGTCTCAGATTTTGTGCTTAACCCTAATGTTGTCCTTGGGTCAAACTTGACCCCTTTTCATTTTTTGTCACAACAAATGGGCCGTTGAAATAAGCGCTGAAAATATCAATAAACCTCAAACATCAAAAAAGCACCCACAACACTGAAAAATGTTGGAAAAAGTGACAATAAAATCAAATGTTGGGTTTATGGGAAGACAACATCAGGGTTAAAATAACACACATACCACAAATTACATCATCTCGTCACATGATCAAATAAAGACTTGACATTGGGCAACATCAACATACAAACTACCCATTAATCATCACTGCATATCTGACAAAAAAAACTACAAATATAAGAAGAAATTTAAAATGTAATTAAATATTTTTCGATGTATATAGTCTGTATAGCGTATGTAGAATAAGCATATCATTTTGTATCATATTTCCGAGTGAATAATAATCTCACAATAGAGATTATGACAGAGGAAATTTCAGGGCTGGTTTATCTTCTTCTCCTCAGACAATGCTAGGTGAGGGACAGTTGAAGCTCTTTGCTTTGATCGGTATGAACTCTTCTTGGTTGAAACATCAGAACACAACATGAACAACTGTGTTGTGAGGAAGAATTCTGTAAAAGTCACAAGGTAGAAGCGTGTGTAGATAAAAACATGGAGGAGGGAAGATACTAAAACCCCACAACTTCAATCACAGACCTTCATATTCAACGATGAGCTAAACCTTGATTTTAAGCAGTTCATGGGATTAATTCAGTAACCACGGCGACAGGTCCTGTTCCTCACTGTAACAGCGAAGTGTTTAAAAACCACCCTAGCTCCGATTTACCCCTCTGACTTGCTTGTTCCCCCTTTAGGAGCTCATTGAATGAAAACTTTGAAGCATAACCAGTGGATGATCAGCAGCTGTTTGATATTCTTTAACCCAGTTGCCTGGGTGACTCTTAGCGAAGACGGCTGGCAGGGTTGTCCTGAGCTAGAAACACACCCAGCCTTGTGATGGTGAGTGTGGAGCGTTGCTATGGCGACAGACTGCAGGAGCGCTGATAGGGGAGATATGGCGGTGCGTCTGCTAACGAGATTATTATTATTTTTGGGTGGGTGGGTTGAGGTGAAGGGATAAAAATACATTATTTGAGGATAAAGAAAATGTCTCATGCCCATTGTGGTCCCGTAGCTGAATTCGTAATTGTGCATTAAGGGGTGACATTGAAGGTAGGGCGACTACGTGCGTAGGCTCAGTTCCTACACTGTAGCTAACTCTCGCCTCCTCAAAAATGTAACTGCACATCAAGGCTCCAAGATAACAAGAACTAGGATTGGTCAACTCATCTTGCCTTGTGTTTCAGAGAGTGTTGGTAGTGAATTCAACATTTAACAAGCAATTACTGTAATCTACTAGCCTTACATGGCAGAAGGACACAAACACGTTACTTGAAACCTGACTAGATGAATTTCTGTGTGATATGTGATCCTGTGATTATCGCATGATATTGTGAGAATCCAGCTGCCATTTACACATTTACACTCCAATGACACAAGGACACAGGACTGCAGGACCAGGGATTGAACCGCCAACAGCCCCCCCGTTAACATCTAGTATTATTACTTCAACTTTGAGATGGGGCTCAGACTTGAGTCGTTCTTAAGTCGCACACACAGTGACTTCAGTCTTGACTTGAGACTCGTTCTCAAATGCCACTCGGACTCGAGGTGCAGGACTTCATTTTTAAGAAACGTCTGGTGAGCTGAATGTTGTTCCCCTCCTAACGTAACCTGTAATACCTAATGACCGCACCGGGAGCTGCTGTGCCATTCATCAGAAGCTTTGGATTCAAAACATACAACAAGGCCTAAACAAAGGAAGCGCTGAATGCTAAATATGATATATCAACATAAAGGTTTGGCAAGCAGGTTTAGCTCATCATTGGCCATCTAATGTTAGCTTCTCCTTGCTTTAGTCACAACCTACGGGAAGTTAACTCAGACCGTCGTTGGCAAGATGTTATGAAAAGATGAATGAGCGTCTGTTTTTTTTGCCCACTTTTGAATTTGATTGACGTAACCATTTACGTCCCACTGGCTGCAATGGCTGAATTCCTTGTGTATAGCTACGTGTTCTCAGCAGCCTGGATGGAAGGCAGCAGGGAATACAACACTCATTATAACCACAAGACTTGAGACTTGACTTGGACTCTTGCTCAGCCTTGTGAGCATCTTTGAGACAAGCAAAGATGATCTGAGTTTTATTTATCAGACTTTTAAAAGCTACTACATGTTGCTAAAAACTCAAATATATCTTATGATATTCTACTGTGAAAACTGTCCACAAAGAATGGCATCACTTCGTTCTGGTATTTTTTTATTTAGTGTTCCTACTCACATACTTTTTCTTTTTACTTTTAGTATGTACTGCAACTGCCTTTAACAGTATATACTGTTGCATACAGTACTGAATGCATCAAATTGTGACATACTTCTGCACAAAATTGAGCCTTAAACTTTGACCATCTTGCTCATTTACACTGCAAAATTTGACCGGATGCATGATGTTTGTTTTAGCAAACTGTATTTGATATACTAAATATTTTAAATATTTTAAATATAATATTTTTTGTGCTTCCTGGTTTTGGACTACCTGTGCAGTTGGGGCCGTAGTGGTTGGTGGTACAATGTTCGCAGGCTGTTCCTCTGAAACCTTCGTGGCACCTGCATCTTCCTGAACCACGCATCCCATCGTCACAGTCACCATGGTTACCACAAGGGGACACTAGGCCACCTGGACAAACTAAAACACACAGAGGAGATGGAGTCAAAAAACAGATGGAGGAATAACAAAAGAAAACAAATATTCAAATCATGGTCTTACAAAAACTAACAAATATAAAAATAAGTTTACTAATATGATGAGGATATGTAAGACCGAATAAACTGAAATCATTCAAGTATAGAACTTTAGATGCACAGAATAAACAAAACAAATATAAAAATAAGTTTATGATGAGGATATGTAAAACCAAATAAACTGAAAGGGCACTCGGTGGGCAAAGATTTCTCACAATGTTATTGTAGTGTGCATTTTCCCAGCCGAGAACAATTTTTTTTAAATTATTCCGAAAGCACGTGAATTTAGCACGAATGGCCTATGTCTTATAATGTTCACAAAAGAGAAAATTAATTTGTGTATCCGCCGCGTGTTTTGGATCTGCTCCAAAATGTAACAGGCTGTTCCTTGGCCCATGCTACATCCTTTCACCAAGTTTTATGAATATCCAGAAGTTTTGCTGTAATCCTGCTGACAAACAAACAACCCGACAAAAAAAAAACAGAACAAACACATCTCCTTGGTGGAGATAATTATCAAAGGATAAAAACACAGCCTAAAGGAATATGTATTGTGTTAAACCTCATGTTGTTGTTTATTGAGTAAAAGTTGACATATTCCAGTCTGTGATTCTTCATCAACATACGTTCCTTTAATTTTTGTCTAAATAATTCCTAATTTCTGCTTTTCTAACTCAAACATTAGCAATAATTTCCTAAAAATTAGGTTAATTGACCATAAATTCCAAAAAAACTGTAAAACTAAAGTTAATAAGTTAGTGTTATATAGTGTTGAAAACGTCAAAAAAGAGACAAACGTTTCAAAGTGTTGAAAAAAGTGTCAAAAAATGTAAGAAAAAGATTAAAAAAAAAATTGATTAAAGGCAATAACAAAATTGTTGATTTTCTATTTTGACGGGAAGATAACCCAATGGTTAAATAGCATTATTACAAACGGATCTAAAATCTCAAACTACCCTCAGTATTTTATTGCGATAACACCAAAAATAAGGTGGATGATGTAATTCATTTGTGTGTTGACCAAAACCATTGTTGTGAATCAACAACGTTTCATTCTGCCAAACCAAAGCCTCTCTCCTTTGTTTCAGTCATCATCCTTTCTTTTATTGACACTCTCAGGACTCTTAACATTTGTAGCTCCACAAATGGAAAGAAGGCTCTGAGATTAAACACTGGAGCCTCTCAGGGGAAAGAGCTTCTCCAGGAACTGTGTGGGCAGGGTGAGAGGAATGTCTGACCACATGAGCAGCTTCCCTCTGTGCCTTTCTTACCTTGACAGTCTCGGCCGTAGTGGTTTTTGCAGCACTTTTGGACCCAGGAAGGAAACTGACAAACTCTCTTACAGCCCGTCCGGCCCCAAGGATCATCCAGGTCAAAGAAAGGGGGGTACCCGCGGCCATACCTGGAGGACCTGAATTGCAAACACCGCTCTGTCTTTCCCTGGAAGAAGGCAAGACTGACATTTATCTCCACATACTGTAGATTATATATTGTACAAGCTGCTAATGTTCCGAATTTTTTGCAGATCTTACCGTGTCTTGGTGTCTGAAGGGGCAGTATGGAGGGAAGAGGCAGCGTCCACAGCGCCCCTGAGACATTTTAAGACAGAAAGCTTTAGTCCAGCTACCAAGAAAAGCAGGAAGGCTGACATCAATGTCATAACCATGGCAGTGTGGCATCGCTATTTGCTGTAGTGGTGGTGAAACAGTGGTGTCAGCAATAATAGTTACTGGGGTGGTTGTATTAAGGCCAAGGCACATCCATGTGTCTTCATGAATGTTTTGTTCTAAAAGCTTGGTGACTAAAGCTGCAAAAATCAACCGATTAATCCATTAGTTGTCAAATATTAAAATTACTCGCCAACTATTTTGATAATTGATTAATCGGTTTGAGTAAAAAAAATCTCTCATTCCAGCTTCTTAAATAAGTATCTTCCAGTTCGTTTACTACTCTATGACAGTTAACTGAACAGCTGGAGTCGTGGACAGAACAAGAAATCATATTAGGCTTAGGTACTGATCACTGATGAATATTCTATCCCATTTTCTTGCATTTATAGACTAAACAACAAAACGATTAATTAAGAAAAAAAGTATCCCACCCACTGTGCAATACTGTTATATAAAACCTTAAAGGACACTGGAGTTCTGTGCAATTTCATTACAGTGCAATACTTAATACTCAATCACTTAATCTCATTACTGTGTAATATTTAACACTTAATCACTTAATCTCATTACTGTGCAATATTTAATACTCAGAACTTTTGATATACCAAACTAAAGTTCTGCATAATGTGTATACAAACCCTTTATCTCTCTACTACTTTATATACTATGTATATAGTTGTTCTCAGGACTGGGCACCACATTCCCTCCCTCTCTTTTTTCTGCACGACTTACATTTTATATTTTATATTTTTACATTTTTACATTTTTATAATTTTATATTTTTGTGTTAAATCACGTTGGACAGGTACTGCACTTGTGTATAATGACAATAAAGGCATTCTTTTCAGTAATTGTGGCAGATCTAATTCTACCAGTAGTCTCACTAGTTTCATCTCATATTTAAATGTGTCTTAGCTTTGGTTTTGTGATCCCTCCATCCATAGAATTCCAAAATATGTACTGATTTGGATAATCTTAACAGACTATCCAAACAGAGGTGAAAATAGTAATACATTATTTAATTTCAAATAGTATTAGCAATTATGTTGTGCATTTTAAAGCAGTATTGAAAGTAATAGTATTAGCACATCTCACGTAAGCAGTTTTGTTCTCCAGACTGTCGCAGAGTGCTCCCAGGCCAGGTGGTTCCAGCAACTGGTCGATGCCATAGGCCACGCCCTCTTTGAAGTTTAGGTAGCGCTCCACTATCCGGGCTGCGTTCTCATTAATCAATACAGCACCCTGAACACACACACACACACACATACACACACGCACACACACACACACACACACACACACACACACACACACACACACACACACACACACACACACACACACACACACACACACACACACAATCAATAACATTTAAAAAAAAGTCAACAGCCACAGACCCAGAACAAAATCAAATAAAATAGAACACATATTGAGTGCTTTCTCACTTTTTCAATAACAGAGGCTAGGAATCAGGAAAGAAATAAAGTAAAGAAAATAAGACCCTCTGTAATGCCAGACAGTGCAGACATACCACAGCCAGCTGCCAGGTGTAGATACCAACATGGCTCCTTGTTTAGTTTGTGTCTACATGTGTGTGTGTGTGTGTGTGTGTGTGTTTTCTCTCACCACCAGCGTCTTGTCACAGCTGTACTTGATGGTTGATCCATGCATGGTGCGAAAGGATGAGAATTTATCCGGCTGACTGACACCCATCACCTAGACACAAAGAAAATCATAGTGATCTGTTTCTAGAGCTACAACAGACAGACAGTCAGTCACACCCTTCCTCCTCCTTTCAAAGAAGCCTATAGTTTTGAATTTGGATGGATTTTGGATAATATATTATTATTTTGGATATGTATTCATGTCCATGCCATGACTGTGGTGACCCTATGAGCTTTCCTCAGCTCCATTGCTGGTAAGCAGGGAGGCAGTGGGCAGAAGCATTCTTTGTTAAGCTGTATATCCAGTCTGTGAAAACTCTAAACCAAGCCTCTCTCCTCTCTTTCAATTGATATTGGTATAATAAATGAGTTACACCGATTTCCTCCCTGCAGATTTATCTGCGTGAACCTACCTTGAACCATTCCTCCTCTCCTCTGGTGCCCCCTTCACATCTATCTACTCTCACGTCAACAAAGTGAATGGAGTGATTGTTAAAACCTTTATATATATCCTTGTGTGTCTCATTAAACCTTTAGAACATTGTGAACCGAACCCTGCTTCGTGTCACTTTGTTCTCAGAGAGCGTAACTGCTTTCAGAGTCAACCCACAGAAGTCCCGCCAGTAGATGATAGAATACAAACCACCAAACAGTCGGGATCCGATTCTTTCATAACAATGCTGAATCTGTATTTAACATGTCTGGTCACTAGGCACTTTATTAGTTTATTCGTATTTATTTGGTCATTATGTTGCTATTTATTCTCTCTGCCTTCGCATCTTTTTATTCATTTGTCAGATGTTATTGAGGGTGGGCTTTGTACACTAGAAATGTGAATGTTGGACACTAGTGACTACTGTTTTAAGGACATCTTGCCTACTGTATGTCTATGTTTGTGCATGCATTGTTTTCCTTACTGAAAAACCGTGGAAATTTGATATAATGTGCACTAACACTGATCACAGATGAAGAACAATGAATCATTTATTGGATAAGTCAAACACAAGGCAATTAACCAGCAACTCTATTTATATCTAATTAATCATTTGAGTTATTTTTTAAAGAAAAATGGCTGAAGTTTTGTGGCTTTCTTCGTCTTAGATCTTTGAGGCAGATATCATAAATAGAAGATTTGCTTGTCTGACAGAAAAAAACAAGACATTTGAAGATGTCATCAATGGTTTTATGTAGCTGTGATCCACATTTTTAATATTTGACAATATGACTATATTTTAATGCCAAAACAATTAATTTAGAAAACTAATGACAGATTAACTAATAATAAAAATAAATGTTAAGTCCAATACGACAGAGGTGCATATTTTCCTTCCTGGCTGCAATGAACTTTTCATCCTTTAGGGGCCCAATTAGAAGAGTTACACTTGAGTACCAAATAAGCAAACTTTGTCATTGATCCAGTCATCCTCCTAATGCCTTTTTCCTCCTCCTCTTCCTACCTTGGAATTGCGTATAATGTGAGCCTTCACCAAGGCAGCCACTTGGTCTCGGTGGTCGGGGCTGGAGAGCCAGTGCTGTCTCTCTGCTGGCAGGGAGTTGAGGGCCTTGTCCGTGGGCCAGAACATGGTGAACGGCTGGTGGATGGACATCTGGAGCACAGGAAGCAACCCTGAATCCTGAACAAAGAGCAAAGATTACGGTCAGTAGTGTTCACACTCACAGTATAAGTTGTGTGTTTTCAGATAGAAAAAGTGAAGTAGAGTAATAGAAGGAGGAGCTGGCATAGGAAGTAGTTGTAGAAGGATAAGTTGCAATAGAAAGATGTGAAGAAGGGGGAAAAGTAGGTGTAATAAGAGGATATAGATAAATGAAGAAATATACCAGGAGGTGCAGCGTTTCAGTTGTTTTTACCTCCACAAGTTTGTAGAAGCGGCTGTAGCCATAAAACATCGCTGCTGACGTCAAATTCATCTAAACAGAGAGAGAGAGAAATAGTTCACAGTGCCTGTCCCTCAATTCGGATTGATTATCAATTACATATATATTCATCTAAAGCAAACCCAGCAAACCATGCTAGACTGGATGATTGGTTTGTCCTGCAGCCTGTAGGGCATCAACACCGTGTCGATGTGGTGAATGACTCCGTTAGATGTCATGTAATCACTCTTCACAATCCTCGATCTGTTGTTGATCCAGACTGAACCCTGCAGGGAGAGAGACGGGAGTGGAGAGAGGGAGAGGTGAGGAGTAAGGTAGAAACAAAGTCAAGGAGAGTGGGAAGGTGGATTGTGAGACATCTGAAGACATAGAGACAGTGTTGGGAGTATTGCGTTACAAATGTTACACAATTACAGTAATGTATTCCTTTTTGCTGTAACACAGTAATATAAGGCAATACTGATAATAATATACTCGTTCCAATCTCAGCAACGCGAGTTACAACGCATTTTACCCCGACATACAGTGGCTTTTTTTAAAAGAATTCACCAACACCTCAAAACATTTCGGCACTGAAAAAAAGGTCAGTGAGTCTTATTTCTTGTTGCTGGATTTGGTGTTTGAAAAGACAGCAGAGATGGATACATTTCTTGGACAATATTGTTGTTTAAGCTACGTTGAAGCGAGATGTCCCATCACCGTTCCCGTGGACAGAGACAGGACCAGAGACGGTAGGTTAGGGACATCTGTGTCCTTACAGTGCCAACAGCAAAGTGTCCGAGCAACTGACAGATAACAACATGTTGGGAATTAATGTTATGCTTGTTACATGGAATATCATTACATTTTATCAGCGGTGGGAAGTAACTATGCTAACTGGGCTACTTCTAGTCCACAGTCAAGTAGGCTACTGTATGTTTTACTTAACTATTCATTTTATAGCTTTAGCTACTTTCCAGATTCAGATTAATGATACACAATAATATGAACAAATCATGATGTTTATATAGTGGATACAAATTTGACTTTTTTGATCCTGCAGTGAAATTCACATGCTACCTGCCAAGTCATACTTTGACTTTTATTTTGGTGAAAGTAACTCAAAAGTAACCATGTATCCAGCTAATTTAAATAGTTTGGGTTACTGTATTGCGTGAACAATTAAATTCATTTAACATTGTATTTGGTGTTTTCAATTGTGGGGTGCAAATGTTCCACCAGAACAAGTTCCTCTCAGATAACACTTTGCAGAGCCACTGTCACTGCATCCAAAACTTGGCGCCGCAAAAGAGCAAGAAGATGGGTGTGGTCCGGGCAGCATTGCTGGAAGTAGGGGCTAGAAAATAGGCAAAGGACCCCCTACTTTACTCCCCTGACCCAATTAGGGGTTGCGGCTTGTGTTATGCCAACGCAAGATGGTAGTAGAAAGTGAATTAAGCTGCTATGACTGTATGTATGTGACTGTGTGTGTGTGTGTGTGTGTGTGTGTGTGAATGTGCGTGTGTGTGTGTGTGTGTTACCTGCTGCAGGCTAAAGTGCAGTGTGTGTCCCGACGTTGAAACAGCGAACTCTGTGGTTTTCAGGTCACTTAAGGTCAAAGTCTCACAAGATACAACGTGGTAACGAACCAGGTCAGGAAGACGACCAAACTGGTTCCATTTCTACACACACACACACACACACACACAAACACACAAACACACACACATACATAGACACACACACACACACACACACACACACACACACACACACACACACACACACACACACAAACAGTGAGACACTAGCAACCATATTCCAGACTTACAAACACAAGCGAAAATATTATATATAGAACAAGCCAAAGGTTTGGACACACCTTCTGATTCAATGTGTTTTTTGTTTTTTTTATAACTATTAACATTGCAGAGTATTACTGAAGGCATCAAAACTATGAATGAACACGTGTGGAATTGTGTTCTTAAAAAAAAAAGTGTGAAATCACTAAAAACATCTAGTTTCTTCAAAGTAGCCACCCTTTGCTTTTTTCATGGCGCTGCAAACCCTTTGTGTTCTCAATGAGCTTCAATAGGTAGTCACCTGAAATGGTTTTCCCTTCACAGGTGTGTCTTGTCAGGGTTAATTAGTGGACTTCTTGCCTTATTAATGGAGTTGGGACCATCAGTTGTGTTGTGCAGAAGTCAGGCAAGAACCAGTCAGCTAAGTAAAGAGAAACGAGTGGCTCATTATTTTAAGAAATCAGTCGGTCAGGAAAATTGCAAAAACTTTGAATGTATCCCCAAGTGCAGTCACAAAAACCATCAAGCGCTACAAAAAAAATGGCTCAGATGAGGACCGCCCCAGGAAAGGAAGACCAAGGGTCACCTCTGCTGCTGAGGATACATTTATCCGAGTCACCAGCCTCAGAAATCACAAGTTAACAGCAGCTCAGATTAGAGACCAGAGGAATACCACACAGAGTTACAGCAGCAGACACATAAAAACAACTGTTAAGAGGAGACTGCGCAAATCAGGCCTTCATGGTCAATTAGCAGCTAGGAAACCACTGCTAAGGAGAGGCAACAAGCAGAAGAGATTTGTTTGGGCCAAGAAACACAAGGAATGGAAATTAGACCAGTGGAAATCTGTGCTTTGGTCTAATGAGTCCAAATTTGAGATCTTTGGTTCCAACCGCCCTGTCTTTGTGAGACACAGAAAAGGTGACTGGATAGATTCTATATTCCTGGATCCCACCATGAAGCATAGAGAAGGAGGTGTGGGGGGGCTTTGCTGGTAACACTGTTGGAGAGGTATTCCAAATTGAAGGCATACTGAACCAGCATGGCTACCACAGCATCCTGCAGCGACATGCGACATCCCATCCGGTTTGCGTTTAGTTGGACCATCATTTATCTTTCAACAGGACAAAGACCCCAAACACCCCTCCAGGTTGTGTAAGGGTTGTTTGAGGTGAGCTGGACCACAGAGTGAAGGAAAAAGGGCCAACAAGTGCTAAGCATCTCTGGGAACTCCTTCAAGACTGTTGGGAAACCATTTCAGGTGACTATCTCTTGAAGCTCATCAAGAAAATGCCAAGATTGTGGAAAGCAGTAATCAGAGCAAAGGGTGGCTACTTCAATGAAATTAGAATATAAGAAAAGTTTTCAGTTTCACAATTTCACACTTTTTTGTTAGGTACATAATTCCACATGTGTTCATTCATAGTTTTGATGCCTTCAATGATAATCTACAATGTAAATAGTCATGAAAATAAAGGAAACGCATACTGTACATGAACAAAAAATAAAAATAAAATTGATAATATTCTTATTATAACATTATTTAATATACAAACAGCAGGTGATATACACACAGAAGAGGAGTCGTTGTTGGTTTCCTCTACAGGTGCAAAGACAGTAAACGGTCCCTCACCATTAAGACAACGAGAGCCTGACATCTGAGAAAAACAAAGAAAACAAAGTCAACTCCTGTAATGATGGATCAGTTGCCTGTATTAGGAATTGCGTTCATACAGGGGATGCAGTCACTTTATATACGTTTTATTTGATTTTCCTCTTTTTTGGTAATGACAATTTCAACCAAAAACTAAGGAGATATTTATTTATTTTTTGGCAAAAAATTATTAAATTTCAGTTGGACTTCACCATCAATTTACATTTTGGTATGGCTTTAGGCCAATCAATACAAAGTCCAACACACAGAGCAGCAAGAGCTCTGATTTGCTGTTGCGCTCTGCAGCAATGTATATTACAAACCAAGTTTTATTTACTTACAGATAACATTTGACGGAAGAAAGTGTTCTCTGATTGTCGGAACAGCTCCTATAAGACAGAGAGACAACACAACTTCTTGTGAGTGGGGAAGGGGGAGGCAGCGGTATGTTAGGGGTAAGGGGGAAGTCAGAGGTCATGTGACTCACATTGTAGGTGTTTCCCCGGCAATCAAAGCCATCGCCCACGTGGCCTCTGAGGCAGGAGCAGTTCCTCTGACCCTGACCCATATACTCACAGCGAGCAAACTTACTGCAGCCGCCATTGTTCTGCACACATACACACAAAAAAACATTTTTTTAATTGAATATACAGGACAGCATTAAAGGTGCACTATGAGTTCCTGCATGGTTTCAGCGCGATTTAATTTTCATCTCAAATTTTAGGCATCTCTCCTTGATCTGCTAGCTGCCGACCCCCTGAATACACCGTGAAAAAGCCCGGTCTCAGGAGACAACACAGGGGTCGTAAATGTCAAACAAACACTAGAGGTACAGGCTGTGCACCAAAATTCAGCAAACCACTCCAGCCAACCACAGACAAGATGGTTGGGGGAGGGGGTGGGGGTTGGTGACAGTTAGTCAGTTATGGTGTTTTTCCACTGCATGGTACCTGCTCGACTCGCCTCAACTCTACTCTACTCGTCTTTTTTGGTTTTCCATTACAAAAAAAAGTCCCTGGTAGCTGCTAACAGGTACTTTTTTTAGTACTGCCTTCATCGAGGTTCCAAGCAATCCCAAAAGGGGACGTTTTAAACTGCAGATTAGGGCGGGGGGGGGTCCTGCCGTGTTAAAGTATAAATCCAGTGGTATTTTTTTTGCTGCCGCCAGCCTCTTTAGAAACTAAATTTGTCTTCTGGCAAACAGCCACACGGCGAGAATCAAAAACAACACAACTTTGACGTTCTGTGTGTGGGTCGCGTTAGGTAACAGCAGTTTCCTGCTATGACAACCAGCCACGCTCGCCTCCCGCCCGAGGCGGTAGGCTACTAATCTGCAATGGAAAAAGAGGACGGGGCACCGCGAGGAGCCGAGTCAAGCAGGTACCATGTAATAGAAAAACACCATTAGTCATTACAGAGGCGTGCAACCTCTGACATACATAGCAATTGTAAGTCGCTTTGGATAAAAGTGTCAGTTAAATGACATGTAACATTGTGACATTTTTTAAAGGTAACACAGTCCCGAGATGTTTTTTTTCTTCAGCATTTGGCTCCTTGTACCCAAGGGCTGACTCATCTGATTGGACAGCTGTACAGTTAACCGAGCTAACTAGCTAATGACAGCAAATGATAGCTAACTACAGTTAGCGGTTATATAAGTAAATAGCCTAAAGCTAATGTTATCTGTAAATCACCTTTGTACTGTATTGATTGTTGTTAAATTGGTCTTATAACTTTTAGGACATCTTAATGAAAAGTCCAACTAGTTTCACATTACTCGAAGTGTGTGAAGAGAATAATTCATTACACCGTTATTAAAGCATTTTGCACAGTAATCAAACTTTATGATGTCTTTATGAAGTCCAAATTGTTTCATGTTGCTTTAGGTCAAGGAAATACATTCATGATACAATTGTAATGGTCACATGACAGCCGATGTATATAGTCCAACCACTTGTAATGTAACGTAAACATGTAATGCTAAACAGTTTCTTTAAAATTGATGATAATGCCTGCTATGGCATAATTGTGGTTATGTTGTCTAATCATTATTGGCAAGTTGTAATGACAAAGACATTAACAGGTTACTTGTCTTGCTTAATGTCAAGTAGTCATAAGAGAAACATCTAAAAACAATGCTAACTTTGCATTAAAAGTGTCATAATTTACCAAAAAACAGTCATAAACATTAATAAAGACTCCTTAATGTTCATGCTTATGCTTAAGTGTCATGTCTTGGTTATGACGATGTTATGTCAGGCTTATGCACACCCCTTCAAATAAAGTGTTACCATATATTTTAATTACCCAGAGAAAATAGGGTTTGCAGATTTACTTAGAGCTTAATATCCTGATAAGGAGAATAAATCAAATGGCGACACATTGACATACATTTCTGCAGGGGTTGACAGGGTAACAGACCCGCCCTGATCCTTGAAAGCCCGTAGGACACCTGCAGGCTGTCTGGAGACAACAACAGAGCAAGCAGAGAGAACAGTCAATCACTTAATCCATCTCTTTCTTGCCTTCCGCTGTGCTCTGCCAATCAACAAATCAAATAATAATTTCTCAACAAATCTTAATCCCTTTTTAACACAGTATCATTCAAAACATACATATATTATATATTCAATATACATATTTTAATTGTAAAAAATAAAATAAGAAACAGACCAACAAAGACATTTGAATATAAAAATTGACATTCTAATATTGTTTGGAAAAAAAAGGGAGCACTGCTGCGGCTGTCTGCCTCATCCATTCCTGTACGCTTCGGAGAGAGAGAGAGGGAGGGACAGAGGACTACAGTGTTTAAATTTGACATTATATAGGATATTACTTTAGTAATTTATTCTCTAATGTGAAGGTTTGTAGATCTTTTAAAATATATGGTAATGTTAAAATAAATGTACCTATACAAGAAGTTATGTCTCCCGTTGGTTTAGCCTGTTATGCACATAATGGGCAAAGATAGATTTTACAAAACAAACGAACCTATGTGTTTGTTTGGGTTTTTCAGAACGTGTTTTTTTGACAGCACTGGTTGTTTCTGGTAGGATGTTAATGACAACAGCTGTGCTGTATGAACAGCTCTGTTACAGGGGCGGCTGTGGTTCAGTGGTAGAGCGGTCGCCCTCCAATCAAAAGGGTGGCGGTTCGATCCCTGCAGTCCAATGTCAAAGCGTCCAACCCCGAGTTGCCCCCAATGCTGCTTCTTTGGAGTGTAAATGTACGGCAGCCTAGGCCAAGTGTGAATGGGGAATGGTTGTACTACGTAAAAACACTTTAAGGAGTACTCGACTAGACCTATATAAGAACATCACATTTACATTACTACACTGACTTAAAATGTGTGATCAGTGAGAAAGTTAGAGTTGTCCTTAACTGTGACTTGGCACCTACACACAAAGCAGGTCACCCGTTCTCTGTGGTCACCTATACTGTGTTTTAATGCAGCTACATTTATGTTATAGTTCTTGTTTTACATGTTTTTTTTCTCTTGTCATTTTATTGTGGTCCATAAAACCTTACATTATATCCAACAGTTACTCCCAAGCTGCTGTGCTGCAGTAATAAAAATCCTTATTTTGTAATCACAATGTTACCTGGCAAAATAATAAATATAGGTCAATGACAGGTCTGCTGTGTGTTTGGCTGTACAGACACTAAAATGAACAACCACAGAGAAAGTTAGAGGCAAAAAAGAATATGCTTAACTTTACTGCCACACAGAGCCCACCCTCAGAGGGCAGCTTACATTAGTGTAGAGGTACTCTGATTTGGTAAACCTAACTTCATAAACAACATTAATGGTGGCCAAAACTATAAAACAAATACTTTATTTTAAAGAACCACCCAGATGTTATTTGGTCTTCACTAAAATGAGACCCCCCCCACTGTAGGTACAGTGATGGCTCAGTGTAGTCTTACTGCAATACAGTGTTGTCTTACCATGTTGGAGCCTGTTCTGATGCACTCTGCTGCCTTATGGCAGCCTCCATTGTTGACCAGACAGCCATCAATCTCTGTGGACATATGACATGTAAATCAGATAGCTGGCAGTGCAGAATAACCGGACTGGACCAACACCTTAGCTGTTACTATGGATCAGGGGGAATGCAAAACATTTCGCGATGTACCTCGGCATTTATTTTTAACGCAGGACTGCTATCAGGCTCCTCTCCTGTGGAACCGGGTTTCAGTTTGGGTTCAGGAGGCAGACACCATCTCCACATTTAAGAGCAGGCTTAAGACTTTCCTCTTTGATAAAGCCTATAGTTAGGGCTGGTTCGGGGAAGCCCTGAACTATCCCTTAGTTACGCCGCTATAGGCAAAGAGATAACTGTTGTTGTGATTAAGCACTATATAAATAAAGCTGAATTCTCTCTCTCTCATGGCCACCTCTGCTAGACAGTGAGATGGTCATGTCTCTCTCTCTCTCTCTCTCTCTCTCTCTCTCTCACTCTCTCATAGCCACC
>NC_048410.1:23677580-23717192 GCF_013103735.1 Etheostoma cragini
CATTTATGTGCATCCATGTCCCAGAAATGCCTGTTACTAACCTAGCTCCGGGGAGTCATTCCCTGGAGTCCTTCTGTTTTTTTTCGCCCAGCATGTTTCCTCGGATCAGGGAGGCGCCAAAGATCTGGGTAGCAGCTGTCGCCATGGTCCCGCTACACGTCCTGCGATGCCATGTTACATCCTACCACACTCTGCTACGCCCAGCTACGTCCTGCTGTGCCTTGTAACGCACACAGTGCCCTGATATGCTACAAAGAACTACTACAAACAAACTACTATTTAATTTATTTAATTTATTTTTTGTGACTTCTGCCGCAACTCTTTATTCTAATCCCAACCGGTCGTCAGACACCGCCTACCAAGAGCCTGGGTCTGACCGAGGTTTCTGCCTAAAAGGAAGTTTTTCCTAGCCACTGTCGCCGTGGTGCTTGCTCTGTAGGAAACTACTAGAATTGTTGGCTTGTAAATTCTGGAGTGTGGTCTAGACCTACTCTATCTGTAAAGTGTCTTGAGATAACGCTTGTTATGAATTGATACTATAAATAAAATTGAATTGAATTGAATTGACTGGTTCTGAAAAACACATTCCCATTAGGAGCCTTCAGGGGTCCCTATTTAGAATAGTCTAAGGCTATGAATTTACAAAATTTCAGATATTTCAATACTTTGCCAATTCATGAGGTTCAGGTATGTTCAGGAAATGTGGGGTCAGGGTCGGAACTACATACCCAGGCAGATGACCCCGTCTCCAGTGTACCCCTGACTACATGTACATGTCCTCTCTCCTGCTGAGACCTTTGTGCAGACGGCAAATTCTGAACATCCACCGTTAGACATGCGGCACAAATCCAGCTCTGAGACACGGGAAAAAAAATTAACCAGATTTGACACTTGACACAGAATGTGTGTACGTATGTGTGTGTGTGTGTGTGTGTGTGTTTGTGTGTGTCTTTACCTTTGCAGTAAGTTCCATTGCCTTCATATCCAGCAACACACACACAAGCCGGCGCTGAACCCTTGGGTCCTGTAATACAGCTGCAGCAGAGGACAAACTCTTGTTTCACATGTTTTCGAACATTTCTAATGCACATGTCAGAAATCTAGTGACTTCTTGGGCAGACCTTAGCTACTCTCTCTTGAAGAAAGTTGACTAAGGTTAGCCCATAACACAGCATACAATGAATGAGCTGTTAACGTGTCACGTTTTAGTTGGACTGTTTAACCTGGCTTTATTTTTTTTCACTTGAAGTACCATACGCATCCGGTACGCCAGCCTTTGTCTACATTTTTTTCAAATTTTTAATCCTAATGCAATTATTGGACAGCTACATCATTCATATTCAATTTTAACCTGACTTTTTAAGCAGGCATTAGCTATTCCCACGTTTTTAATATTTGTCCCAAACTATCAGAAACACCTTTCAATTCAATTAATTCAGTAAAAAACCACCAACTATTATAACTTCAATAAAAATCATGAAGTAGAATCATCACCTTTCAGACAATGGCAACAAAAAAATAAACACTTATAAGCTTCGTAAAAGTAGAATGGCAGTGCTGTTGTAATTGTATTAGATCGTACAGTAGTACCTATAAAAGTGGCCAGAGAGTGTAACTGGCAGACACTGTCCTCAAGTCCTTCTAGTCTGGGAGAAATCACGCAGGTCCAATAACAGAGGCTTTAACAATTCTCACAAGGCATTAGAGTGAACAAATACAGACAGCCAGGTGTGCCACACACACACACACACACACACACACACACACACACACACACACACACACACACACACACACACACACACACACACACACACACACACACATACACACACACACACACACACACACACCCACACATAGAAAAGCTGTTAACACAACAGCAAGACTTACTTGGCATTTATGTCACACACACCTCCACAAGCATCGTCCTTGATCTCTGTAACATGCACAAACACAAAGATTTTAGGCAATAACAGGTTAGAGAAAAGACTGGTTACCATTTCACTGTGTGTGTGTGTGTGTGTCTGTGTGTGTGTGTGTGTGTGTGTGTGAGCGTGTGTGTGTGTGTGTGTCTTACCTATAGAGCAGGAAGCTCCTTTCCATCCTTTATGACATATACACTTGCCACTTCCTGCCAGACCGTCCTCACACTTCCCGTGATCACACACACACTCTGAAACACACACATACACAGGTTAGCATTGATTATTAGCGTTGATTGTTTGTAAACTTCACGAGATTCATCGGTTTGTTGGTCTTGACGCATTAAGGCCCTAAAAAGCAACAGTGGATGCTAGTTCTTTTTATGTCCGATTGGTGTGTCTGGGCCTTTAGCATTAGTTATGAGCGGTGCATGTGTGGAGCTAGATTTGTTTCTTTATTACATGCAAGAAAACAAATGATCTGAGAAAAAAAGAATTGGGTTTTAAAAAGTATTTTGAGAGATATTAATTTTCTCAGAAATAATTTAAAAAATTTCAAATATATATTTAAACTTTTTTTAGTCTCAAATATTATTTTTTGCTATTGGTATGAAAAGTTTTTCTCTCAAAGTTTTTTTCTTCTCTCATATCATTCATTTTCTCACATGTAATAAAGAAACAAATCTAGCTCCATGTGCTAGACGCTAGGGGAATCTGAGAAACACGTCCCCAATGTTTTCTGTCCATATTCAAAGATCAATGAGTGACCACTAGTCTACGGTCAAACTGGAAGACATTGTTGGGTTAACAAATATTTAAAAAACTAAAATTTTTTACACATTGAACAATTAACGAAGCCTACCCCCTGAAGTAAAGCCCCCAGTGTGTGTGTGTGTGTGTGTGTGTGTGTGTGTGTGTGTGTGTGTGTGTGTGTGTGTGTGTGTAGTGTGTGCGTGTGCTTGTGTGTGTTGTTCCTCACTGGAGGAGCAGTTGTCTCCGTATCGACCTGGCTCACAGTCCTCACACGCGGTGCCGTGAAAACCCTCAAAGCAACGGCACTCCCCGTTTCCATAGTTACCGTCCTGACACTCTCCGTGATTGTAGCACCAGCTGCCAACGTCTCCGGGGCATTTGAAGCACTCGTGGCCAAAGTAACCGGGGCAACAGGAATGATCCTGCAGGACAGACAATCATTATCACTATCATTATCATCATTATTATTATTATTATTATTATTATTATTATTATTATTATTATTATTATTATTATTATTATTATTGGTCGTAGTAGTAGTAGTAGCAGTAGTAGTATTATTTAGCCGTATTCCGATGTAGAATCCATAACATTTATCACTTTCCATTGTTAAAGTGATGTTTTTTGGCTTCTTTTGGAATGGTCTTACCGAGGAACAAACTAAAACTAAAACCCTTTCTGTATTTCGCTCTCTGTTGAAGGTTGATTATATTATTTGTATTTACCTGATTAGTGTGTTTTCATTTTTTTAACAGACCATACTGATACCTTCAACAAATCTACAATATAACCACATTAGAATTATCATACTGACAAACAATTATATTTATATCCCAAAAACGTTGAACTTCATGGTAATATACAGAGTGGTATGAAGAATTGACCGCAGTTTGAGTAGTAACAGTAGTACTAGTGTGGTGGCAGCTAGTATTAGCTGATAACCCTAACACCAGCTAATGTTTTGTATAGTAGTAGTATTTGCAGTCATAAGAGCAATACTATTCCTACTTCTGATACTTGTTAACTAGTAGCAAGACTGTAGTCAAGAAAATTTAAGGCCAATTGGAATTAAGACAAAAGTCAAGACAAGATTCTAAAACAGGGTTGGGATTGAGTGAAAACTGAGATAAATTTGAATTAAAACTCCAAATTCAACGCTCAATACCCAAGTTCTCAACTACCGCCCTAAGTGGTACTGGTAGTAGTTATAGCAGTAGAAATACTGTGCTAGTAGTAGTGTCAGCAGACCGTGGTTAACCGGAGACATTTGATGACACAGCCTGGCATTCTCTTCCTCCTGATTCCAGTTCTCTTACTGTATTGACAGTTGGATCGCATGTTGGCTGGAAACTGTTTCCGGATCTGCAGTAGAAGATATTAGAAACACAGTAGACACCTCAACTGTGAGTTGTTAGAGAATCCAGACACCTTCAGAAATCCCAGGCAGACTAATGGCTGAAAATTGTACACCCCAATAGAATTTAGAAGTAAACACAGGACTCATAGAGACAGATTTTTACCAGCTTTGGTGCAAATAATAACTTTGTGAATGTTAGAATTTGGAAGTTGGGTTAACATCAAGGTCACTTTTGGAGGCTGTAGATTGTGATTCTGCATAAAGCTGCACAGGTGATCGTGTTATTGTGTCCACCCCCTTTGGACTTTAACAGTTTTCTTACTGGTGTGTAGTTGAATAAGCATCGAGGTGGTCCTTCACAGTCTGAACACCTTCCCTGGAGACAAAAGACAGAGAGAGTGAGACGGGGGGACTAACGCTTACCATTTGAACAACAGTTTTATTTAAACACCACCCAGTGCAAGTAGATGCATTTAAATAATTTGCTGAAGATTAATAGCTTATTAGTTTAATGTGGTTTATTAGTAATGTTACAGTAGCTGGTGTCCACAGCTGCTTTAGTGTTCATTCACACTAGATCAGGTGGTCCTGCAATGAACATATATACAATTTGTATAGACCTTAGTGGTCTCCTAATACTGTCTCTGAAGTCTCTTTTATATAGATCTTAGTGGTCCCCTAATACTGTATCTGAAGTCTCTTTTATATAGACCTTAGTGGTCCCCTAATACTGTATCTGAAGTGTCTTTTATTTAGACCTTAGTGGTCCCCTAATACTGTATCTGAAGTGTCTTTTATATAGACCTCAGTGGTCCCCTAATACTGTATCTGAAGTCTCTTTTATATAGACCTTAGTGGTCCCCTAATACTGTATCTGAAGTCTCTTTTATATAGACCTTAGTGGTCCCCTAATACTGTCTCTGAAGTCTCTTCCCCGAAATTCAGCCTTGGTGCAGAATTACAGCCATTAGAGCCAGTCCCACAATGAGCTTTCCCTAGGATGTACCATTTCAATGTCTGTAGCTTTAAATTCTATTGAGGAGGAGACAGGGGGGCAAGGTGGAGGCTGGGGGTGTGGCCTTGGCCATGCTTTGCTCGTTTAAAAGCCATGATGTTTCTCTCTCATGGGTGGGCCAAATTCTCTGGGCAGGCAAAGCAGAGATAGGGGAGGTAACCTCTCTCCTTATGACGTCATAAGGGGCAGATTCCAGATCAGCCCATCTGAACTTTCTGATACCCAGGGCTCGGTTTACACCTATGACCTATTTCTAGCCACTAGGGGACCATGGGCAGGCTGGGGGAGCTCATATTAATGTTAAAAAAAACTCATAAATGCCATGGGACCTTAAACCTTTTGCCCTTCTGTGGCCCCCACTGTTACAGCCTAAACGTACTACCCCCATTTAAATGAGAAAACTTGGACCGCCTAACAGTCTGACTGGATGAAAAGCTTCTCCTTCAGTTCATTAAATCCCTGCAGCCACCTGAAAGTACCAAAACACACGTATGTCAATAAATCTGCAGCCTCTGATTTCCGATGAGCACAGTGCCATCACACACAGCCGTTAACTATGTTTACCTTGATTAACTATCACATTAAAGTGAGACCAGGTGGCTGCCAAAAAACCACACGCATCAGAATAGAGTGTTATAACTCGGCATTCTGCCTGTTTACGTACGAAGTTTCCAGATTACCGGGTTTATATTTTACATTCTTGAAATGCATTATGATGAAAGAGTCACATGAGATACAAAAAAATAAAAACTGAAATAGCAGTTGACTGATGCGGTCATATACAAACAGCTTCACCAATGTTTTTTGCCTATTTCTATCGTCATTGTGCAAAATAATTGCTAGAAAACCCACCAACTGCCTCTGGCAAAAAAAAAAAAAAAAAGATTGATTGTTTAAAAACATGATTTCCTGGAGATAGCTGTTCCATTATTTGGCGTATACTTCACTGTCACACGCTCAGTTGTTTTCCACTGCTGGACATACAAGAACCAAAATAAAAGGCTCATTCTTCAATTTAACCACCCATCCATCTGGTTATTCAGCCATCCATCAGTCTGTCTATCTGTCCGTCCATCCATCCAACATCCATCCATTGTGTGTCTATCATTCTATCATTCCATCCTGTCATTGATCCATTATTTGATCCATCTAGCTTTCTTTCCTTTTATTAATTTCCTGATACACCATTCCATCCATCCATCCATTGTGTGTCTATCATTCTATCCATCCATCCTGTTCTGATCCATTATTTCATCCATCTCGCTTTCTTTACTTTCATTAATTTCCTGATACACCATGTCATCCTTCCATCACTCCCTCCATCCTTACGTTGACCTGCAGGGTGACCTGTTTGCTGCATCGGTTGCGGTGGACTTTGAGGACCTGAGGGAGGACCATGATGACACCATTCTGCGTCTCAATGAAACTGCCGTCAAGAGGAACATCATTCACAACTGTCTGGAGGACGAGAAACAGAAAGATTTACACAATATTAGAAGAGGATGCTGTTGCATGTTCAGCACACAAACTATGATTTTCTTTTTTTTGAAACGTCACAAAAATGCTTGTGATATTTTAAATCCTCCCATAGGTTTTTGGATTAATTTCCTTTTTCCCAATCAGTCCCAGTTCATATCTATTAAAATGAACTTGCAGAGACTACAGAGAACTTTCTGCATGGAAATAGTCCATTAGAGTCTAGGAAGCCTAACTTTTCTGGCCATGTTTTGCTTATTGAATAAAAAAAGAAACGGACGAAAGGAAAGTATTTCCAACATTATTTTGTTGAACAAACTGAATATTGAGATAAACAAAAAAGGCAACTTAAAAAAATATATATTGTAAAGGGCTCTTTCTTTAGTGTCCTCTCGTTCAATTTACTAAAAAAATCCCAGAGTGTGTTTTGTGATGTGTTTACTGAGCAAGTTTGTATTGCATTGACAATAAAAAAACTATTTATTGCACAGCCCTAGGAGGTGGTGCTTGTATATGCATTGATTTGTTATCTTGAACATAACCTGCTCCGGAGCAGCATAAGTTATCATGGTGATGTACCGTGGTAAGAAGTGAATTGCAGTAGTAACCCTGAAAACCCCGGTTTACCCTAAAGTTACCTTAGCTAATCCCAAATCTGGCTTCGTATTACAGGCCTGTGGCGTGAGACCATTTCTGGAAGGTTGTCACGTGCCTGTGAAGCTTGTGCTGGCCCACATTTTGTTACCTGGTTGTTGTCATTGAAGTGGAACTGGACATGGTAGTCGCTGCCCAGCAGGGTGCTTTTCAGCATGCCATCAGTCAGGTGGTCAGGGAAGAGCAGCTCTTTGAGAATCACATGGTACTTGAACACATCAGGGTCCTGGACAAATACAGAGATACACAAACAGAGAGAGGCAGTGGGGTAAAGAATAATACTGATACAGTATGTATTCTGTTGTCGTGCTGATTGGCAGCTGTTCCCCCAGTTGGAAAAACAATGCACAATAAGAGCATTTTAGGCAGACTTAAGAAAGAGGACATCTTCCTCTTGGGCCAGATATTGAAATCTTCATTTGAAAACATCATTAGCTTCAAATGAAAAAAAAAAAAAAAATCAGTACAGGCCAGCATTGGCTCATATCACCTGGACCTACCAGTAGGGAGGAGTTAGTCCTGCTGAGGTGCTGCCGGATGGCGTCATCTGTTGGCAGAAGGAGGGTGAAATCAAACACATCCAGTTCCTCTGACAGATTGTACATCTGAGAAAATAACACACACACACACACACATATTAAAACGTAATATTAAAAAGTGATAAAGTTGAGTTCAGACAGATAAACAATGAATGAATCCCAAAATGCACCAGAGAGCGCCACAGGAAGTCATTCCTGCCTGTGGCCATCACATTTTCTAACTCCTCCCTCTAAGTGTCTGACACACTGAAACTGGACAATAATATCAGTTTTATGCAGTAACACTGGCATGAAATGTGTGCAATGCTCTGCTGCAACCATTATTATTATTATTATCATTATTATTACTGTTCACCATTACATTTCCCTAATTATAATAATAATAATTATTTATTTATTTAATTTAATTATTATATATTATATAATAATTTAAACATTCCTATGTAAATACAGTACATATCCACACTCCTTATATTTCTTTATTTATATTTCTACTTGATATTTATACAATTTGTGCAACTGCAACACATAATTTCCCTTCAATCAATAACGTACTTCTGATTCTGATTCTGAAAGTTGCCTTACCAGACTGTACTGTCTGAATAGAGTGAAGGTGGAAGAGGAATTCAGGAAGGCCATCAGGGTGGGGGGCTCAGGGGGGAGGTCTGAGAGGGATGGAGCCAGAATCTGACCACACCCAAATAAACAGACACACAGACAGACAGACAGACAGTATTTCAGTTCATTAAATATTTTTTGTAGAAACCAAAAGGACTCGCTGGGGGATTTGTATTTTGTGGCAAATTGAAACCATTTGATGATTTGCTACAGCAATTTGGAATCCCTAGGTCTCATTTTTTCAGATATTTTGGGATGTAGTACTTCAGCCCCACTGGCCCCAGAACGTTTAGATAAGGTGTTGATGGGAAAGGTCCTGTGATGAGGTCCGGTAATTTTACACCGGGATATGTGATAACTTTTGTCGGATTGCAGGGACCCAGGTTCCATTCAGCCCATGGTAAGGGAGGTGTGTGTGGAGGTAAAGAGTCCTTTGCTCTGTTTCACTCTGTATTGTCCAGAGACTCTTGTTCACAGAGACACTTTTGAGTGTACCAACAAAGTTTGTGAAAAAAAAATGATACCAAATGACACTTAGTGGTGTTTCTTTTTCTCTGGATGTTTATGGCCCCTAGAGGGTGAAGAAGACTAACCGTTGTGTTGTTTGCTCTGCTGGTTGCCTCCTGGTTGCTAAGACTCCTACCTGGTCTATGATGTGGATGTAGCCATTGATTGCAGGCAGGTTGTGGGTGAGGACGGAGGCGTTTCCAATTTGGATCACCTGAAACAAAACGGCAACAGTTAAATATGTGTGTTTGTGTGTGTGTTTGTGGTCTAGGTATAGCTACATTTGTGGGGACCAAAAACTGTGAAAACAGTATACTTATGGGGACCTGACTGCTTTGTGGGGACCAAAATGCTGGTCCCCATACCGTTAAAGGGCTTTTTGAGGACTAAGACTTGGTTTTAGGAGTAGGGTTAGAGTTAGGTTATGGTTAGGGTTAGGGTGAGGGTTAAGGTTAGGCATTTAGGTTTGATGGTTAAGGTTAGGGTAAGGGGCTAGGGAATGCATTATGTCAATGACTGGTCCCCACAAAGATAGGCAGACACGACTGTGTGTGTGTGTGTGTGTGTGTGTGTGTGTGTGTGTGTGTGTGTGTGTGTGTGTGTGTGTGTGTGAACTAGGCCTGAAAATGTCAGGTGTAATAGTAATATTTTTGATAGTGTAACTGTGTGTACTTTATGTCTGATCTACTCAATTTACGATCTCAGGAGCCAACTGTAACCTGATAGCTTCCACATTCCAGAGACATGAACTATATCAACTAACACACACTGGAGATCCAAAATCCAACAACAAAGGGATGGATTTTTGTATTTAAAGTGTGTTATTTAGTCAAATGCTTGATTAAAGGATACTAAAACATCAAGACCCTGTCTCCCCCAAAATCTCTTTGAGATTTATAAAATGTAACCATATAATTTCTGCTCCAATCTGAACTAAATCAGACTGTCCTATCCCAATCTTTTGACACTGGAACTGAATAAAACAGTTGTAGTCAACTTCATCCTTGTTCTCTAAAGCCCCAAAGTCAGAGTTAAAGAATAAAACCTAAACCATCTATCAGACTTCAGTCCCAACATGGTTGTGAACCAAAAACTTCAGCACGGTCACGGAGAGAGAGAAAACATTTGAGCCGCAATGTTCTCCAAACAAACTCCCAAATGGACGTGTATGTACTCATGAATTGTTGAAGATAGTGTGCAGACAGCCTTACAGAAATACACCTGTGGTTTTTTACCTGCTCTTCAGCGTTGGAGATTTTGTCACACACAGAACAGACATTGCATGAGTCTTAACCCTTGTGTTGTTTTCCTGTTAACCATGAACTTGTCCTTCCAGGTCAAAATTGAATTTTCTTTGGTGCTTTTCCGATGTTTTTGTCGCTTTTTCTGATTTATTTGTCACTTTTTCCAGCTTTTGGCCCTTATTTAAAAATCTTATCTGGTTTAATAACAGTTTTTACACTTATTCTTGGAATTCATGGTCAACAAACCTCATTTATATCAAATTACGTTTTTTAGTTAACAAGGCAGAAATGATGAATTATTTTGACTAATAGTTTAGATCACAGGATGTTGAGTGGATCTCAGATGGGTAGATGTCAAAGTTTAATCCGGATACTGTTTTGAAACCATTAAAAAAAAAAAAGTTAATGCTATTAGGAAAACACCCAAAAAATTCAATGAAAGTAATCATTAATTTTACTGGAAGAACGTTGTATGGAATAATCCATGTTATAATCCACATAAATCACCATTGCACCATTCTTACCTGGTTCTGGTTGCTGACTTCCCAGGAGGTGGGAGGGTTCAGGGTGGGCAGCCTGCTCCCCACCAGTCCATCCAGATCCTCTACAGAGTAGATCCCTCGCAGGAAGTGGGCCCTGCAACCAGGAAGAGCAAAAAGGAAAGATTATGACTCATTTCACTAAACACAAACTAAAAACGGGCTCCTGGGAGACTGGATATGTGGCTTCAAGCCAGAAAGATCCCATCAAGTTGAATGTTCCAGAGATCAACAGTGTCATAAAATATTTACACCATGACAGATGGGTCAAAACGTCTAGTAAATACTGGTTGCCCCACTTACTGGTGGATCTGGTTCAGGCATGATTAGAGCCAACATTGTCAGAGAAAACAGCAGGCTCCATCTATTTTTCCTTATTATCAACAAATCTCTTTAAAAGACCAAAACCAACACAAACGCAAAGTGCTTCTATGTTCAAGTGTTCAACATTAGTGAGTTGTGTGTTTGTGTGCGTGCGTGCGTCACATGTCAGTGTGTTTCATCAGTGTGTGAGGTGACTGACCGCAGGAAGTGAGGCAGGTGGTGCCGGCTGGTCCAGAACAAGTCCTGAGCTGAACTCATGTTCCTAATAGTTTCTATGGACGGAACCAACAATGTGAGGTTCCCACTCAGGTCCTCCGAGTGGTGACTGTATTTCTGACAACACACAAACACACACACACACACACACAAAAAACAACAACTTGTGTTATCTTTAGTGTTGAGAAGGGCCAGTTCTAGCCTCCTACATCAGGATGAGCTGGTAGAAATTGGAGCAGTTAAAAAAAAAAATGACTTGGGTGAGTTTCCAACAGGCGTCTGTATCCCAGCAGTGGTCTCTGAACTTTACATCATGAGACTGCAGAGTACTCTGATATACTGTATCAGAACAGGGCAATGGACAATAACAGTGACTTGATCCCGACAGAATTAACAACCCAACAGAGATACAGGGTGTTTTCTGGGTCGTTTGAGGTTTGAGACACACATCATAGAACTAAAATACTAGGACCTTGTGGTTCATCAAGCCAATTGAAAGATGGTTTTTGCATAAAACTGAAATACCGTATCCCAGGACATCAGGGAATAATGAACAACACCTCTGTATAACGAAAGGATGTTGTCCCCTTTTCCTCCCAACTCTATTCACACATTCAGACATACAATTAATACTAGACACAAGACACACAGATGACAATCAGCTGATTTTCCACAAAGGGAAGAGGAGAGGGAGAGAGCAAGAGAAAGAGAGAGAGAGAGAGGTGCAACGATTCAACTGGGAGATTAGCACTTGAATCAGGCTCCACAGATTGAATTGTGGTCACCAGTACATATTTTCTGGGCTATGTTGTGGCGTTTGGTGTATCTTCATTATCTGCTTTTACTTGACTGTCATTTCATAAACGTGCCCATGCTTTGCTAGCAGTGCACTAAAATATATCATTCATACATATATATATACTTATCCTCGCATTGATTCAGTCCGCTGCCGTTCGGACACAAACGCATCGAAGCCTGACAAGATAGATTTTCATGTGATATGTGATCCTGTGTTTCTTGCGTAATCTTGTAATCTTTCGGGAGTCCCAATTCTGATGTTAAACTTAGACAAAACTAAAGTTATCGTGCTTGGCCCTAAACACAGCCTCCAGCACTCCTGTCAGAAATGTAGGAGTTGTTTTTGATCAGGATATATCCTTTAACGCCCATGTAAAACAAACTTTAACAGCCTTTTTTCATCTTTGTAACATTGCCAAAATCAGCAACATCCTGTCTCAAGAACTGAAAACTAGTCCATGCATTTGTTACTTCCAGGCTGGACTACTGTAATTCTTTATTATCAGGATGCTCAAATAAGTTCCTTGAGACTCTCCAGCTGATCCAGAATGCTGCAGCGCGTGTTCTGACAAGAACTGAGAAAATAAATCATGTTTCTCCAGTATTAGCTTCTCTGCATTGGCTTCCTGTGAAATCCAAAACTGAAATTTAAAATCCTTCTCCTGACCTACAAAGCTCTAAATGGTCAAGCACCATCTTATCTTGAAGAGCTCCTAGTGCCTTATTGTCTCACTAGAGCACTTTTCTCCCAGAATGCAGGGTTACTTGTGGTTCCTAGAGTCTCTAAAAGTAGAACGGGAGCCAGAGCCTTTAGCCATCAGGCTCCTCTCCTGTGGAATCAGCTTCCGGTCTGGGTTCAGGAGGCAGACACCGTCACCACATTTAAAAGTAAACTTAAAACTCTCCTCTTTGATAAAGCTTATAGTTAGGGACTGAGGAGTTGCAGCGTTCACCTAGGACCCTCACATGGGGGAGGGTGTTTGGCCGAAGACACGGCACCCCTTCTCTTTTTTGTTTCTCTTCATAGTCGTCAGATTATTTCACCATCCAATCATTAACATAATAAAACTAGAGGGAGGCGGGGCAGTACAGCCCGATCATTCTCCTCTCTTTACCCTGTCTCTCTTAGTTATGCTGTAATAGTTTTAGACTGCCGGGGGACTTCCTTTCACACACTGAGCTCCTTTATCTTTCTATTTGTGTGCATCCATGTCCCAGAAATGCTTGTTACTAACCTAGCTCTGGGGAGTCATTCCCCAGAGTCCTTATGTCATTTTTCCCCCAGCATGTTTCTTTGAATCAGGGAAGCTCCAAAATCATGGTTGCAGCAGCGCTGTTGCTGGCTCTGGAGGGAGCTAATAGAACTGTTGGGTCCTTGTAAATTATGAGGTCTAGTGTGGTCTAGACCTGGTCTATCTATAAAGTGTCTTAACACAACTCTTGTTATGAATTTATACTATGAATAAAATTGAACTGAATTGAATCCAGCTGCTCTTTAAGGTAAAAAGTCTTCCCAAGAAGCTGACCAACCAGGTTGCGTCTCCTCCTCCAGACCCGCCTCCAGCAGAGTGGGCCCATTATTATCAACTGATAAATCCTCACGCTGCTCGTCTCTATTACATAGGGAGTGAACACAGAGCGATGGACACGTCTGCTTTAGGGCTCTGTCGATTTGTGCCTGAACAACAGAAGAAAAAGAGGTGGGCAGCGGCCAATGTTAGAGGCTCCCCGTAGGCTGCCAGGAAAGACGCACATTTGGGTCAGCTGAGCCCAACCCGGCCCCTAGCAACCGTCAGTCTTGGTGTTGTTTTTTTAGACCAGCCATATTGCTGTTTCAGCGATGTGTAATTTAGATTAGACTAGATAACTGTATTAATCCCTACATGGTAAACCCACGCCCAACTAAGTTTAAATGTACTGTAGCTTAGCTAAATACAGCTTATACACTTGAACTTTAAGTACAGTGAAAACAGGATGCACCACACAGGTTTTTTAGAGGGTGGGTCTTACACACCTGAATCAGTCGGTAGAAACTGTACAGCTTTGGGCTCATCTCCAGCTCCTACAAACATGCAGACACACACAGTTATTATGGTAGCAGCCTCTCATTTGTAACTGTCACTTTCACCTGATAAAATGGCTGCAGGTCACATAACCTGTTGCTTGTGTAAAATACGATATGCCAAAGTCAGGAAACAGCTGATTTGTTAGATACATATTTAATCCACATCTTTTATCTGCTGCTGCTATGTATGATATGAGTAATGGATTAAAAAAAACTAATTGGGTTATCCCTGTATAATACTGGTCCTTCTAAACGTACGTCCAGTAACGATCCGTAGCAGATGGTCCCGTCTCCAGCGTAGCCGTCAGGACAGGTACAGGTGTGAGCCCCACCCTCCACAGAGCGCTCACACTTCGCCTGACAGAGTGTGTAGCAGATGGGAATCATGGGACACGGACATTAGACAGCAATAATTACACAATTACCAATTCTTTGTTCTCATATTTTTATAAATTAGTTGTCACTAGTAACACAAATAAACATCTTGTACATCAAAGACTTCAGACTTTCTCCAGAAATCTGAAAATAACCTTCAAAAAACTTAAAAGTCTCAGCAGAGATTATAGATACATAGGTTTATGAATGTGTGTACTCAGAGATAAGCATTTGAAATAAAATTGTAAAAATGTAAGCTAATATAAAAGTTTCTTCTTCTGCTTTGTGTGTGTGTGTGTGTGTGTTTACCAGGTCATGGCAGCCTCCGTTCTTCCGGAGGCAGGGGTTAATGAGGTCACACACGGTGCCGTCCCCCATGTAACCTGTCTTACAAACACACTCACTCTGCAGACACGCAGACAAGTCAGACACACACACATAAATGAGCGCTCAGGAAGCTGATTAGTAACAAGTTACAATACAAGATGTTGACAATAAAAGAGATTAGACTTGGACTTGGACTGGGGGTAGCATAGCGACACACATCTCCCTGAGTTGATGTGGATGGTTACATTTGTTAAAATATAAGTATGAAGAGTTCAAACAACAAGATTTACTTGGTTTACGTGGTCTCTCACAGTTTTGGTTCAGGAGGCAATCACCATCTCCACATCTAAGAATAAATCCTTAAAAATGAATCCTCTTTGATAAATCTTATCGCTGTGGCTGGATCAGGTTTGCCTTGGACCATCCCTTAGGTTTGCTGCCAGAGGCTTCGACCGCCGGGGGACTGCGGGTGAGCGATCATGTTACATAAATGCATGTTACTAACGTAACTTCTTCCCTGGAGTCCTTATGCTATCTTGCCTTTTCCTGGATTGTGGTGGCACCTGGATTGCGGTTGCAGCTGCTGGTCATGGTCCTGCTCAACGCCCTGATATGCCTTGCACTGCTACTACTATTATTATTAGGCAAATTTCTATTATCTTTTCTATTACTATAATTGCCACAATTCATCATGCATCATCATTTTATTATTCCCACTGCTTCAATTATATGGTTAGAAATTATTATAGTTGACGTGCCTCACTCTCTCTCTATCTAACTCTCCTCTCACTCTCTAAATATAGTGTGTTAAGATAACTTCTGTTATGATTTGACAATTTACAAAAATTGAAGTGAATCAAAAATGCTTTATAAAACACTGACATTATCAGTTGACCTTTTGTAAGAAAATGACTTTTTTAGTTTAGTTGAATGACTGTTAATTAATGCTTAATGTCCACTGGTAATTGTTAGTGACTGACCTGTCCAGGTCCGATGTGGTTACAGTCTGCGTTGGCGCTGCAGCCTCCTCGACTCTCCAGCTGACAGTTGTTGATCTCAACACACACTCTCCCATCGCCTGTCCAACCCTCAATACACACACACGACGCGTTGCCTGGACCCACATACACACACTCTGCCTGTAGAGAGGAATAGGAAGATAGGAAGAGAGAGAGAGAGAGAGAGAGAGAGAGAGAGAGAGATAGAGAGGATGTGTTATTGTGGGTTTATAATGTCCTAATGTAAGTTTAAATATTACATTTTAAAACTATTTTTTTTAAACCACCACAGAAACTAGCAGTTTATCAATAGTATATGTTTGATATATATATCAATATGATATGTTTGAATATGTTTTTAGACTATTTTGGAGAGCAGGGCTTGGGCCTTTGGATTTTTCTCACCCCATATAGTAATTGTGTTTTATTTCTTTAATTCCCTGTGAGATTTATTGTAAAAACTATCATGAATTTGCATAGCTGCAACCACGAACGGACGGACGCACGTACGAACGCACACATGTGTGTGAGAGGTGGGGTAGCTGTGTAAACACTCACACCTCCCACTCACCTCCCGCACACTATCTTCAACAATTCATGAGTACATACACGTCCATTTGGGAGTTTGAGATTTGTTTGGGGAACGTTACGGCTGAACAGTTTTCTCTCTCTCCGTGACTGTGGTGAAGTTTTTGGTTCACAACCACGTTGGGACTAAAGTCTGATGGATGGTTTAGGTTTTATTCTTTAACTCTGACTTTGGGTTTTTCAGAGAACAAGGACACAGTCAACTACAGCTGTTTTATTCATTTCCGCTGTCAAAAGATTGGGATAGGACAGTCTGTCGTAGCTCAGGCTGGAGCAAGTTCTCAAAGAGAAATTATATGGTTACATTTTGTAACCTTAAAACCTCTGTCTCTGTGTTGTTTGTAGCTGTGTTAACACTCACACATCCCCACAGTGCCCCGTAGAGTTTGGAGGAGACAGGGTCTTTATGTTTTAGTACCCTTTAATCAAGCAAATGACTACTTAACATTCATTCTAAATACAATCTACACATTGCCTATCCAGTTCCCGGACATCCAATTAATTCTTCTAAAAACAAAGATCAGGTTGCGAATACATTCTGTGTGCCTAGAACCTTTTTCCCTTTTTATGTGGTATTCAAAGAGGTACTGTGTATTGTATTTTTTCATACTAGAATTGTATCAAAGTTTAAATTCTGGTATTGTAACACCCTAATTAATCTATGGGTTTCATCTGATTGGGTTGGAAAAACAACAGACGTGAGTTTGTTAATGAACTGCATACTTCTACCTCTGTGTTTTATGGTATAATACTGTACTCCTATATTTCTTTGTGTGCTCATTTACGTGAATTAAGATTTACCATGACAATTACCTTTAATCTTTTTTTGATAACATCTCATAAACAAAACTATTTGTGCTAAACCACAAGGCCGATTGGTCAAGTGAAAAAAAAAAAACATTAATGTTGAACCCCGGGCAGGTTTAAATAGTTTTTTTTCCATCTAAACACACACAAACACACACACAAGCAGTGAGTCTTACATTGGTGTCGCAGCCTCCTCGATTGTTTTTCAGGCAGGGGTTGATGGGAAAACAGGAGTGACCATCACCCTCATATCCATCCCTACACAAGCACCTGGTGGAGCACACACAAACACAGATTTTTGATGAACAGACTCAGTGGCGGCTGATGAGCACCTGCTGCAGGAACCACTGAGGAATGGCCTCCCTGATTATACAAAAAAGTAACTTAGATGGTTCCCAACAATGCTCCTCACAATTTGGGTATTTGTTGTCATTTTATAGCATTTGGAGAAAAAAAGTAATTGGTAAAAGAACTTGTGTGTGACAAATGTAAAAACAAAAAAAGACAAATGTCAAAAAAGACAAATGTCAATGGAAATGACCAAAATGTGAACACATGTAAAAACTAATTAAAATATTAGGGGGAAAAAACACAAAAATTTCAAAAGGCTCAGAAAAAGTCAACAAATGTTGAAAAAGTGACAAAAACATTGGGGGAAAGACACAAAAGGGTCGAAAAAGACAACCATAACCTTGATAAAAAAGGTTTTTAATTTTACATTTTGACTCAGAAAAACTAAAAATTGCAAGTCAGTGGAGGCCACATGAGGGATAATGGCTGGTATGTTGAAATTTAGTGTGTAAATGCTAAATGTGTCAACTGGCACAAAACGCAAAGCACAGCTGAGGCTGACCAAAGGATTGTTTAAACATGGTGTTGCTAGGGGAAGCTCTGGAAACCATGAATGTTTGTATAAAATTATTATCAATTCTTATAATGTATTTAATTATTTACTTATTACTGTTTTCATGTTGCTTAGGTACCTTTTATTATGTCTCAATTCATGTTTTCAATGTTGTCTTGTCATAACGTGTGTCACCACCAGGGGAAATGCAATTGAATTTCATTGTCATGTGCAATGACAACCAAGGCATTCTAATTCTATTTCTAAGGTCTGTATAAAATGTCATGGCAATTCATCCTATAGCTGTTGAGATATTTCAGTCTAGACCAAAATGTACAGATAAAAACTAAAATGTGTTAGGTTTTTGTAGACTAAAACTAACATTAAAATTACTAAAATGTGACTCAAACTAATTACACACTTTCTTATTAAAAAATTTAAAATAGAACAAAACTAGAGAACCCCCTTGTCATGGGATCACACCAGCCACGACGCCAAATCAGTAAAAGGTCAATCAGGAGACAAAATGAACCCTGGGAGTTGTAGTTATAGTAGTATCTTACATAGTAAGCAGTCCTGTGAGTGTACAGTATGCGTGGATGTGACAGTGCTCCTGCAGTCCGTCAGAGTTGCAGGGCGTGGCCGTCTTGTCACAGTTTTCTCCGGAGAATCCCTCCATGCAGGATCCTCTCCGACACACACCACCACTGCCTGGACGGTTGTCACACACACCATGCACGCAGCGACACTCTGAAGAACCACAAACACACACCATGCGATAATCACAGTTTAGTCAGTGTGTATTAGTGGAATAATGTCACACCATGCAAAACACAGCCCCTCCATCATTAGGTCATTTTTTTAGTTTGTCCAATACTGGTTATTGACCCTGTAACCAAAAACCTACGGCATTCCCATCAGCCTCAGCTGTACAGTACTTTGTGTTCAGTGTTTATTGGCAAATGTTACCATGCAAACATATTATAGTAAGATGTCGAACATGCTAACATGCCTATAAGCTATGTATCCTAACCTATATCATTGTGACCATGTTAGCATTTAGCTCAAAGGACTGCTGTGCCTAAGTACAGATTCAACAAGTCACAGGCATGGCTCTAGATATTTAGTCTGTGCCCAGAAGCCCTCCCTATTTACTAGTGCACTATATTTACCGTCCTCTATTTCATTTGGGTGTTTGTAAATGGGTTTACTGCAGTATATGTTGTAGTGCACTGAAATATATACAATTGAACAAATAAAGTATGGACAATGCAATGCTCTGCATTTTATAGACGGCCCAATTACAGTTGTGAGACTTTACAGCTGTCAGTGACGAGACACAAAACAATAATGATTAACAGGTGTCTGAAATCTCACTCTGCCACTCACTATAAAGTTAACTACTGAGTTTCTATTGTACAAGAGGTAACGAATGAGAGAACGAGAGAAGATTTCGGACACGTGAACATTAAAGTGTTAAGTTGCTCTCCAAATGCAAAGGAGCGGTAACCTTCATCACAGTTGTCTCCATGCTTGGATGGATCCGCGCAGATGTGACAGGCGACACCCCTGAGGCCTGGCTGACAGCTGCACGAGCCGTTGCCGTGGATACCGTCAAAACACTGCATGTGGTAAACAAAAGGAAATTGCAAAAAAACATAAAACACATCAGCTGACAAATGCCCTAGTGAGAGTCTTTTACTCACCGTTCCTTTGTCGTAGCAGGGATGCTGGAATCCTCCAATACAGGGTTTACAGTCCGGACCATAGAAACCTTTACAACACTGTGCTACCTGTTAAGCAAACACACACACACACACACACACACACACACACTTTAAAGATAAGGGCAATTTCACCATTTGAGCAACGGGATCAGCACAATAAGACCACTTTGTGTCAGTGGGGTCTTGACTAAGAACCCCACTAAAGCTTTTTTTTTTTTTTACTTCATTCTCCCTTCAATATGCACGTGAGTTTTTTAAGGTTTTGACATGGGAAATAAAAGACACAGCATGCCTGACACTCAAAACTAATTCTTGAAAAAAATTTAAAAAGTAATGCCTTAAAGCTCCCTTCTATTGTTTTGTATTGGGATTGTAGAGCTATGAACTACCTTTTGAAATTGGTGTGTTGTTTTTTTTCTGACTTTCTGGTTGTGTTTATACCATGCTCTCCCTCTAGTTGATGAGCAAAGACAGAAACAATGGACTGAAAAACATCTTAAAGCTTGGTAGAGAGTGATAAAATTCTTTGGTTTCCCTATTAACTCCCATATGGTCTGACGGTTAGGATTCCTGGTTTTCACCCAGGTGGCCTGGGTTCAACTCCCAGTATGGGAACTGCAGTTCCGGGGGTGGCAGTATTTCTGTCAGTAGGGAGATGGGTTGGGAACTGGTAGGTTGCTGGTCCACAAATGAAAGGACCAGAGCAGGGTGGTGGACTGGTAGCTGAAGAGATGCCAGTTCACCTCATGGGTACTGCAAAAGTGCTCTTGAGCAAGGCTTATAAAGTATACATTATCATTAGTGACCCTTTTCACATACAAGTAGTCATGTTGTTCCTTTTTTTGATACAAAAAATTACCGTATTGGTAACTACCGTATTGGCCCAAATATAAACTGTGTTTTCTTTCCTGTAAAAACATATACAGAAAATATACATATACATAACAGTCATACTGAAATTTGTAATATCCATGAAATAATAAAACGTTCTCGTTACAAATAATAACAGAAGATGGAAATCATTTCAAAAACGTTTTAGCTACCTATAATAGTTGGATTGCTAGCGTTAGCTCAAAAAATCATTCAAGTGACAGCCTTGGTTGTGTTTGATTGCTAGCTTGTAGCTAAACTAGCAGTCATTTCAAAAACATTTTAGCTATTTATGATGGTTTGATTGCTAACGCTAGCTCAAAACGCCATTCAACTAACAGCCTTTGTTGTGTTTGATGCTAGCTTATAGCTAGCAGTGAACCAACTTGGTTAGGTAGGTCCATTTTTACTATATTGACAATACAGAAGTCGCTAGTTAGCATTTTGTATGCTACTTGTTGCAAAGTGACACATGTGGAACTCACATCTTCACTAGTTGCAAAGTGACGCATGTGCGACTCAAATCTGCACTCGACTTACATCAGGGAGTGACAGGGGGTAACGATAGCGACACAGGCCCCATACTTCAGTTCCAATGAGAGAGTAGTAACAAAGCTCAACCCACGCACAATAGGTAATCTGATTAGGTCCAAACCTGACCCGAGGCCTACACAGTTATTGTAAACTGAAGCACTGAGTTTGAGTTTCGCTTTTTAGAGTGTACCTCAGGAAGCATTCACCTGTTCCTGTCCATATGTCTGTCTGGGACGCTGCTGAAGCTGTGCAACAGCTGGCAGAAATCAACAGATGCTATATTTTCTCTAAAAATAACTTTCACATGGTCGCACTGTGGCACCATGCTTGCTCTTGGGGGAATTTCTAGGATTGTTGGGACTTTATAAATTAGAGTGTAGTCTCGACCTACTCTATCTTTAAAGTGTCACAAGATAACTGTTGTTATATTTTGATACTATGAATACAATTGAACTGAATTGAATTGAATTGAAGTGAATTGAATTGAATTGAACATGGTTGTGTTTTTCAAAACTATATAATATTTTTCTCCCTTTTAACACTGATCTGAGGGAACAAGAAGAGAGTGCCAAACAAAAATGTCCAGCTCCACCGGGTTCTACCATTTGTGAAAGTGTCAGTAAATGTCAGTGATCTCTGAAACTCTGTCCGTTCTACAGAAAGAGGTAGGAACACAGTGAACACCTTGTCATGTGAAGGGAAACAGTGGTTGTAAAGACAGCTGAAATGTAGATGAACAAAGTTAAACTCACCTTTCTAGTGGCGTTGCAGAATTTGGCACAGCCTGTACTGAGTGTCGGCCTGAGGGGGGACGTGACGTATTCACAGCCGATCTGATGACTGTCCTGGAGACAGACACACACATTTATTGGCTTTCTGTTCTCGTCCATATCACTCACCGGGTTTTATTGTTTAAAAAAAATGTATTTTGGAAAAATCTGTGCAGAAAATGCTGAACTGAAGTAATGCTTTAGCTGAACTTTTTAAGCAAGACTTCTGGAATATGGATCTGGCAAGAAAAGCAGAACAAAAACAGGGAATTATAATTCTTTTAAAAGAAGAATGTAAAACAGTATTTCATTTTTAGAAAATAATCTGAATTCCCATGTTCTGTACTTCAAAGACTGAAAACAAGCAGGTCAGCTGTTTCTAACTCGCCAATTCCTTTTTGATTGCTAGAGCTGTCAGTATCTAATTTATACTCTGTTCTTATTGGCTGGCGGGCACTCAGACAGGACAGGTGTTACAGTATTTAATT
Organism: Etheostoma cragini; assembly: GCF_013103735.1. Classification (NCBI taxonomy): domain Eukaryota; kingdom Metazoa; phylum Chordata; class Actinopteri; order Perciformes; family Percidae; genus Etheostoma; species Etheostoma cragini. The sequence goes on from NC_048410.1 coordinate 23,699,939, forward strand.
TTTCTGACACCAATTATAATCTGTGTTGTCATTCAGTGGATATATATAACAAAATACATCACCATAACACTCAACCCTCAAACCTTTTATTCAGAAGGTTAAATGTCACACGTGTTATTGTTTACATGAACACAACTTTACTGAAAGCTCACCCATTTTTTTTTTTACCTTACCGTTCATTGATCTCTGCTCACGGATTGCCAAACTGACTTGCAATGTATCAATCCGTTTGCGCAAGACTTCCACATCAATATTTTATTTTCTACAGTATGCCTCTGTAGAAATGAACAGAAAAGAATAGAAATGTTGCAGTGATAGTGATTTGTTTGTACCATTTCAACGGTGCCATCCGGACATTCGGTCTCATAGAGGTAGCTGCAGTGAACACATGGACTCTGAAAACACAAAAATAAAGTAAAATGTATAATGTTAGCATTGCTGTTAGCTTTAACTTCTTATCGGCCAGTTAATTTGCTCTGTGTAATTAATTGGAAATCTGGTGATGCTGATTAAAGTCTAATTTGTCAATGCCAACTATTGCTTTCAGTACTGCCATGTTGAACTAGTCAGTTAGACGAGAGTTAGAATCTCCTAGCTGATGGATTAGAGTCACAATCCTTAACAGATGTGCACACTTTTAAAAAGCCCAATATGATTTGGTTAGTAATAGGAGTTTTTTTGTCCATCCAACACATGAATTGTATGAAATACTTTTCTCTTATGTCTGAAATGATTGCAAGCTGCATCTAGACAACAGTCAATATGTGTCGAGCCGTGCCCCATCAGTTTTAATTTAACCTGTTCTAATTGGAGGAGACGGGCAGATTCATTAGAATGAAGCCGATAATTAATAAAACCAAAATAAACCTTTATGGTGAAAAATTATCACAAGCCCCCTAAAACCATTTACACCTGTCCAATAATATAAAATGTAGCTGAATTAGGCAAAAAAAAAGCCTACTATGACAACAGTGTGTGTAAAAAAATAAATGAAAAATATGTTAGCCACTGTGAGCTAGTTAGCTACTGTTGGACACATTTTAGTCTCTGATTGCCAGACCTTCCTCCCTAGAGCTGCAAAGGAGGGTCTGGCTAGTCCACACAGCATAAATCACGCTCTGGTTTATTGGCATTTCTTCAAACCAATCATAACTCGCTTGGGCGGCGCTAAGCGCTGGGCAGAGCAACGCTGTCGCTGGAAAATAGCAGGAAGGAACTTGTTTTGGTCCTGCAGAGATCTGAGGAGAAGTTAACCATAGTCCTCAGAAATCCACCAGAGTTGAAAATGCCAACACAAAAAAAGTGGAAAGCAACAGACATCCGGCCCAAAATTAGGAACATTCGGCAGAATTTCTAGTGGTACATGAACAATCCCAGAAATGAAACGTTGTCGACAATGCTAGACAAATCTTAACCCTCATGTTGTCCTTGGGTCCTATGTTCTTCTTAACTACCTAAAATAAAATGATTGATTCCACATAACGTTCTTTGGCTAGTACAAATCTCTACTTTCATGAATTCTGGGGTGTTTTATTCAATTTTATAGCATTTGAAAAAATAAAATGAAGTAGTTTTGAAATTGTATTGAGTAAAAGTTGAAATGTTCCAGTCTGTGATTATCCATCAACATACATTCCTTTAATTTTTGTCTAAATAATTCCTAATTTTTGTTTTTCTAACTTAAACATTAGGTATAATTTCCTATAAATGAGGTTTATTGACTATAAATTCTAAAAATAACTGTAAAGCTAAAGTTAACCAGTTAGAGTTACGTAGTCTTGAAAACGTCAAAAAAAGTGTTGAAAAATAGGACAAAACCATGAGAAAAATTAAAAACATTGATTAAAAAAAAGCATCAACAAAAGTGTTGATTTTCAATTTTGACGGGATGTCAACACAAGGGTTAATATTGGTGTGTTAGCGCTGCAGCTCTCAGAGTCTGTTTGTGTTACTGTTAGTTTCTTGACAGCGTGGAGGCTGCTCACCACTGTGATCTTGCTCTCGATGACATCACAGCGGTGAGGCAGGATGGGGAGGATGGATGGCGGGTACAGAAGCCCCTCAATCATATGGATGATCCCGTTGGATGCCACAATGTTAGTGCTAGCCAGACGGACGCCCTTCTCGCCCAATAGGATCTCACCCTGGAGAGGGAAGAGGAAGTGGGGGGGGACTAGTGTCAATGGAAACTGCTAATGTTTCAGTAAACTAGTCAGGAAACAAGTCACATTATGAGAGACACAGTGAAGAACCAATCAGAGACACTTACGTCATCGGACACAGTGATGGTGACAATCTGATTGGCCATCGTCTGAATCTGAGGGAGAATAGCCAACTCGTCGACTGTCAGCTACAGATAGAAAAATCAATCATCAACAAAAACTTTTATGTTGGGCAGAAAAAATAATATTCTTAGTGGCTCAACAGCAGCGGAACTAAAAATGTAAAGTTTGTCCTGATGGTGGCGTTAAAGTAAAGTTCATGGAGGCAGTCAATCATCTTCTTTGCAAACACAGCAAAAAAGACAAAGGGACAACTGATGGAAGGATAATGTGATGGATGGAGTGAGCGTGTGTGTGTCTTACCACAGCCTGGGAGAAAACATGGTGTCTGAGGAGTTCCTGAAGTTTATGTTTGGCCTTGTAAAATAGAGCAGAATATCATTAAAACATCCTGATAATCCTCACATAAGCATAATGATAGCTTAAAAAATTTTAATTGGTAGCTGGGGTGGTTGCTGATGTTCAGAAATTACTGAGCCTAAATAAAACTACATATTGGTGAGCCATTTCTTGAGATTTACATCTTCAATAGGAACCAATGGTTTTGGGCTTGAGAGCCAACGAGAGTGTCAGGAAGTTAAAGAGTTAACGGTTTTTATCTTCTTTATCATTTAAAGTGACCTGTATGTTATCTGCAATAATCACAAATACACTAAACAAACGAAAAGAGAAGTACTATTTACACCTACGTCATTAAGCATGTACAAGATGCTGCCGTCCCTGGATTTGTCCACAGCCTGGTTGGTGGGGATGAACACAGTCAGGGGCCCTGGACCATGCAAGGGGGGCGGTGACCCACAGTTCTACACACACACACACACACACACACGCACACACACACACGCACACACACACACACATACACACACATTCATACACAAACACACGCAGTCTCTGATTAGAGCCGAGGATTAAGTAACGATTCCTATTACTGGTTGGTAGCCTACTGGTTCCAACTTGTCTGGCTGTTTGCTAAGCACCGCCAGCCCTTAGTTACTACATACACTGCTTATACAACACATTAATGAAGTATTTAGACCCCTTCACTTTTTCACATTTTATAATGTTGCAGTTATAAATAATCTTGTATATTAATTAAATATGAACCATAATCAATCTACACTTAATACTATTTTTTGTGTGCAAATTTGTGCAAAAAAACCCCAGAAACAACACATTGACATACAGATTCAGACCTTAACTCAGTATTTGGTTGAAGCAGCTTCTGCAGCAAAGACTTACATTTTATCATAAAGCTGCAACATATCCAAATGTGAAAAAGGTGAAGGGGTCTGAATATTTTATAAAATGCACCATTTCTATGCAATTTAAAATGATAACGGTGGTAAATTTCATTTTTGAATTTATTTTATTTTTTGAAACAATGAGTCCTTGATTTAATTAATTTTATCAAACAGAAGTAAACAAAAAAGCAGTTATTAGTTATTAGCTAGCTAATTAAGCGATGTCACAGTAGCTCCATGAGTCGGTTGGAAACACTGTGGCTACTAAGCGTGGTCCTGAGCCCTAACCGGCCTGAGGTTTTATTGTTTCCAGCTGGCTCTTTAAAACAAGGATCTTGTAAAACATACAGTATGTTCCTATATGATTCAGTTCAGTTTAATTCAATTGTATTTATATAGCACCAAATCACAATAACAGTTATCTCATTGCGCTTTCCATGAAGAGCAGGTCTAGACCAAACTCTGATGTTATTTACAGAAACCCAACAGTTCCCCAAGAGCAAGCTCTAGGCAACAGAGGCAAGGAAAAACTTCCTTTACGAGGCAGAAACCTCGAGCAGAACCATGGCTCAGGGTGGGGGGGCATCTGCCTCCACCGGTTGGGGATGATATCGTTAAAAAGAAGGAAAATAAGGTATGATAATAAGAATAATAAAAATAAAACTATATTACTACTAACAGGCATGTTAACGTTAGGAGATAAACTAATTCCTTACACTTTTTTTTTTTCAAGATTTGTTTTTGGGCTTTTCCGCCTTCAATTTTTGACAGGACAGCTAGGTGAGAAAGGGGGAAGACATGCAGAAAATAATCCAGGTTGGATTCAAACCTTGGACCTCTGCATTAAGGCATACCTCTCATTACATGTGCGCCTGCTCCACCAGTGATACACTCCGGCCCCAAATTCCTCACACTTTTGCACTTACAATATTGTGTTTTTTTATTTTCAAAAGACACGAACCTCAAAACTCTTTCAATGCAGACTATCTCCGTTACTACACCATGCAGCCTGCTTCAACATGGGAAGAAGTTGAAAGACTGACGGACATGCTGTGACTAGTTGTGGTTGCTCAGCTGTGATTGGACAATCACTGCTCGGAGAGGAGAATCAGGACTGCTTCATCTTACTGATCCATAACATTAAACTGCTCTCTTCCCATATGGGGATAAAACCAAACATCTGTATGTTATTGGCCAGAACAAAATACTCACATCAACCAGAGACAGGAAGCGGTTGTATTTTTCATCCTTAGTCAGAATCTCTCCGATAGTCTTATCAGCAAACTGGACACAAGAAGAAGATAATCAACTGATTGACATTTCCTTTCATAGGCTGCTGTGTAGACTGCATTGTTTTAATAACCCTGAAGCAGTTAGCAGGGAATCATCTGGTATATATTTAACTGGACAGAAAAATAACTTGTTCAGGTTTTCTGCCGTATACACAAGTAGCAAACTCCTTATGTGTTTGTTGTGTGTGTTGAGATCAAGAGAGAGAGCGAGCGAGAGAGAGAGAGAGAAAGAGAGAGAGAGAGAGAGGGAGAGAGAGAGAGAGAGGTTAGCAGTAGCGTTATAGCTAACAAATGTTGCAGTGCAGTGTGTGTAGAGTTTGTCTATTTCTCGGTGAATAGATAGATAGATAGATAGATAGATATTTATTGATCCCAAAAAAGGGAAATTATGGTGTTACAGCGGCAAAATCTGTCGCACAGCACCGTCCATCCATCCATCCATCTACATCCGCTTATCCGGTATCGGGTTAAATACCAGAATATAAATATATATAAAGAAATACTAGGATACAATATACATACAGTTCATACAATAAACATGAAATATACATGAAATAATAATAATAATAGGAATATAATGTAAGAAATATTTTAATTTATAAAGGATGGGAATACAAAATGTGCAACTGCTTAAATAGTATGCTAAAATAAATAATGAAGAAATGTTTACAGTACAACTCCTCCAGACCCAAGCAGAGTTCCAGTGTGTCGCTTGCTGATTAAAGTGCAGGGTGTTAGCCCCCAAGTTAGCGACAACCCTCGCTCACTTAAGGGTGACAGCGTTGTGACCCTTTAACTCACCTGCTCATCACGAAGAGGCCTGTCAGAAATTGTGGTGATGATTGGCCGGTCAATGATGTGGATGATCCCATTGGCTGCTGGCAGGTCTTCCTGGATGACGGTGTACAGTCTGCTGGGGTTGTCCATCAGGATGAACCTCTACATCAACCAGACAAAGATAATCAGTGTGTCTGTGTCTACTCTAAGTGACCTATTTATTGGGAAAGTTTTGCATTTATCTGATTTCTTAAAAAATGGAAAATAAGAATCCAGGTTTAGGCTGATGTGTGAGGCCACGTTGCCAGATGAGCTTAACACCTTGAATGTTTGCTTTGAGCTCGTCACCAGAGCCAGCTGCCAAGTCCACCCCACCTTTGAAGGCCCGCCGCTCCACTGTACCAACAGAATACAGAGCAGCTTCTTTCCTCAGGCTGTAAGACCCCTCAACTCATCCTTCGTACTCCCTCATGATAAGTTGTTTTTGTTTTGTTATTGTGTAGCATAAAGCAGTGACTCTTAAACTTTTTAACAGATTAAGGACCCCTAAACCGACACAAATTAGATAAGATTTTGTCCTCTACCTGATGTAATTTTTGCTTTTAGAGATTTTATTACAGAAAGTCATTCAATCTGTCATTGTGTTTCTTATGGATGAAATTATAGTGAAAATAAATTATTCCCCTTTGTGTTGGGGACCCCCTGCAACCGCTTCAAGGACCCCTCGGGGTCCCCGGACCTTACTTTAACAACCACTGGTATAAAAGGGCAACAACTTGCGTTTTGTTGTGCAACCCTGCATTGCAAAATGACAATAAATGAACTTTGTAAACTTCAAAAACCCTGTAAATGTGTAGACATGTAATTTAATAGGTGTTTTTAAAATAAAACGTGCATGACAGAAACTTCAGATAGGGAACCATGTGTTCGTGTGGGTTTCCTCCAGGTTCTCTAGTTTCCTCCCACCATAAAAACATGCATGCTGGGTAACTAGGACTACAGTTGCAAATTAGCAGACTGGCTAACACACACATTTACAGAAATACTGATTAATGTGAAATGTGCTAATCAAATTAAAAAAAAACAATCTCACTGTATAATACAATTACAACTAAATAAATCCAGAATATTTCATTTCATTGTTTTGTTGGTCCAAATGCGCAACAGTGTCACGTATTTGTGGCAAGGGGAGAAATCGGATTAGATATCAGCTGCATGTAGACCTCAGCAGCACAAACTAAATTCCATTGGAGTGGTGGCTTGAATCTCAGATATCTCCAAAAGTAACTGGAAACTAATGAAACATGATTGGTCATCCAACAATAAAGCAAGGTGTGTGTGTATGTGTTATTTTTCATTTGAATATCTCAAGACCCATTCACCCCTTCTACTGCACACTTGGCAGGTGTGTAGCTGAGTACCCAAGGATATGCACATTGTCAAATTTTGTGCAGGTTCAATATTAATAAACTTGGAATAAACTGTAAGGACCGCCTTGTCCAGCAGCAGGGGCGGGGCTTCAGGGCTCTGCAGACTGACTGCTGGCAGAGGGGCTCTGTTTTACCAAAAGACCTATATTACTACAAACAAATTGGGAAAAATATCTTCTTTTTTTTCTTTTAGTGTGAAAGCTTCACATTTTTGTGGGTCATCATCACAGGAAGTGCCAAGATTTTTAGTGACTACAGCTTGTTGTTGTTGTTGTTGTTGTTGTTGTTGTTGTTGTGATGGTGGTGCAATCTTTTTTGTGTACTGTCATTTATGGAGTTGTGTTTGGCGTGGACGCCAGAGAATAGCTGCTGTTCTCAGGCTAAAGCTAATGGGGATCCTAATAAATGAAATAAATAAAATGAAATAAACAATGTAACATTGTTAATGAACGCTTTGTTCCCCAAAAACAGGGACGCACCATCAAAAGAAGCCTCGTAAAACAATGCCAAAGTAAAGTCCATGAGAAGATGATGTAGCCTTAAGAGCAACAGCGGTAGCAAGTAGTAGGAAAGCCCAAAAATCCGTGTTGCAAGGTTGGTTGGGGGGGTGGATGGGTCAAAAAACACAGGACTTTCACCCAGGAGACCGGAGATTGTGTCCCACGTGTACACGGCCGTCCCATTCTTCTTTTCCTAAATGCAAACCGTTCTTCTCTTCCTAAACACAACCCGTTGTTTTTCTGCCCACCCACGACTTTTTCCCTAACTTAAGGGGCCGTGTTCATTTCACGGAATTCTTCTGGGGGCCCATCACGGAATTTTCAGTGATTCCGTGAAACTGCCACCAATTTTGAGATAGGGGGCTGTGTTCATTTCACAGAATTCATTGAGATCAGGTTGAAGAAGAAAACCAGGAAAATGCTTGGGGCCCTTGAGAAAAAGGGGCCCCCATGGCCACACATGTGGGCACGTTTTGCAAGGAGAATTATAAACCCCTTTGAACCATAAACCCATGAAGGCCCCATATTATATTATACAGTGCACCACCCGCTACTCCTAAACCCCCCTAAGTGGGCCCCTTTTTAGCTGCTAGAATGGGGCCCACTTAGGGGGTTTCTAGCTCTTTTGCAGTCAGGAGAAAAGGCTTGACAAAGCTCCACCCCCTCGCTGACTCAACACAGACAATCAGGAAACAGCTTATCATTTCTTGTTCCTGAGAGGAGACGCACACGGAGACAGACAGGCAGACAGTAATATTTATCTTAGCAACAAAAGTATCACGTCCACTGAGAGGACAGCTACAGGTGGGAACACTAGAATTACTGGCATACTGAATTTTTGCACTTCAACCTGCTACTAATTTCATAGAGTCAAATGGGCGAGGCACAACTCAAAGTGAAAGTAAATTTCTAGACTGACTGACGTTCTGTTCTCCCTCCTGTTTTCAGCTTTACTCAGAGACAAAATGTCTTCCAGAGCCGAGGATGATCTCTCCTGTCCTGTTTGTCATGACATCTTCAAAAACCCCGTTGTTCTGTCATGTAGCCACAGCTTCTGTAAAGATTGCCTGCAGAAATGGTGGATGGGGAAAGAAATACGTGTTTGTCCGTGTTGTATGAGAAGATCTTCAAAGACTGATCCGCCTCGTAATCTTGCGTTAAAGAACTTGGTTGAGACCTTCCTTTTGAAGAAAGAAAGAAAGAGAGGTTCAGCAGGGTCTGAGACTCTCTGCAGTCTGCACTCTGAGAGACTCAAACTCTTCTGTCTGGACCATAAGCAACCTGTGTGTGTCATCTGTAGAGATTCAAAAAATCACCATAACCACAGATTCAGACCTATTGATGAAGCTGCACAGGATCACAAAGAGGAACTCCAGAAATCCCTGAAGCCCTTACAGGAGAAACTAAAGCGCTTTAAAGAATTTAAAGGAAACTGTGATGAAACAGCAGAATACATTAAGGTCCAGGCCGGACAAACAGAGGAGCAGATAAGGGAGCAGTTTAAGAAGCTTCACCAGTTTCTAGAAGAGGAACAGGAGGCTAGGATCTGTGCTCTGAGGGAGGAAGAGGAGCAGAAGAGTCAGAGGATGAAGGAGAAGATTGAGGCTCTGAGCAGAGAGATAGAAGCTCTTTCAGACACAGTCAGAGCCACAGAGGAGGAGCTGAGAGCTGAAGACGTCCCATTCCTGCAGAGCTACAAGGCTGCAGTGGAAAGAGTCCAGCAGCACCCCTTGCTGGATGATCCACAGCTGATCTCAGGAGCTCTGATAGACGTGGCCAAACATCTGGGTAACCTGAGCTTCAACATCTGGAACAAGATGGAGGAGAGGGTCTCCTACACGCCTGTGATTCTGGATCCTAACACTGCTGACCCAGAACTAGTTGTGTCTGGAGATCTGACCAGTGTGAGATGTGGAAAGCGACAAAGGCTTCCAAAAACCCCAGAGAGGATCAAATTCTCCTGCTCCGTCCTGGGCTCAGAAGGCTTTAACTCTGGGACTCACAGCTGGAGCGTGGAGGTTGGAGACAACAAGGACTGGGAATTGGGCCTGTTGAGCGAGTACATCCAGATGAACGGACGCCTTCAGTCTGGATTGTGGAGAATTTTGTTCTCTAACGGTAAATTCACAGCTCTCTCCACGTCAGATCCAGAGGAAGATCTGCCAGTGAAGAAGCAGCTCCGGAGGATCAGAGTTCATCTCGACTATGACAAAGGAAAGCTGTCTTTCTTTAATCTTGATACTAACACACACATACACACCTTCACACACACTTTTACTGACACCCTGTTTCCTTACATTTACACTGAGAATCCTCTTCCACTGAAGATTTTATCAGAGAAGGTGAATCCCTGTTAGAGATTGATATGATAGGGTGACCAATATGACAATATGTACCATGAGACAGAATTTTTGTTACTTTTTACCAAGGTGTCTTTTATTTATGTCTAGTTGTATTAGGCCACTGGGCATACTGCTGTATCTAATATACAACAGTGTACCCAGATGTACCGGCAATGTTGGATTTTAAGGATTATTGGATCAATGTGATTAAGCTCAACAATTTTGTTTTCACAAGTTGTGTACTTGTTTGTCAAGGCACATATTACTAAGCCTATAAGAATACTAGGATGGCAGGATATATAGTATTGGGAATGGTGTGCTAAGACTTTTGGTAGCAATGTGGCAAATAATCTTTGTAAAAATATCTTTTGCATTAGAGATTTCCCAAAATCAAATGTGAAAAAAGTGTATACTGTGATTAGGGATTTTATACCAAACCCACACCCCCAGGTTTACATATGAGTTAATCAGAGGAATATACGTCTCTTTTGTTATTGTCTCGCAGCAATTATGTTCTAAAGCACAAATAGACACACACACACACACACAAACACACACACACACACACACACACACACACACACTGTGAAAAGGTGGCGTATTGTTGGATTATAAATGAATGCAAAGCTTCTTCCTGTCTGTTACTGTGTGTCTGTGTTAGTTAAGGTTTTGCATCAGTAAGATACTGCTACAGACTACTCATTTTTGTCTATTTTTGTTATGGCCACTCTTCATTCCAACCCCAACCGGCCCGTCAGACACCGCCTACCAAGAGCCTGGGTCTGACCGAGGTTTCTGCCTAAAAGGAAGTTTTTCCTCGCCACTGTAGCACTGTTGCTTGCTCTGGAGGAAACTACTAGAACTGTTGGGTCCTTGTAAATTCTGAAGTGTGGTCTATCTGTAAAGTGTCTTGAGATAACTCTTGTTATGAAGTGATACTATAAATAAAATTGAATTGAAATTGAATTTAATTAAGATACATATTTACTATTTAAATCATTAAATAAAATCATTTTTCAAACAAAATCCTTTTTATGTTTTCCAAAATAAGACAAACATGTTTAATTTTAGAACCTAAAATACTGTCTAACACGCTTAATGATGGTTTAGTGGTTTTGTGCTATACAAATACAATTGACTTCTTTGGATAAGTGCTGATTATGAGACCAATAAAAATTGAGTTAAAAAATAACCGTTTTCATTGATTGTGTGTTGTGTTCTTAGTGATCAACCTCAACTATAGGCAGTTTCAACATGTACACCTCATGATGACCTTCCATCCTCAGAGTCACTGGTAAAGTTCTCCCTAATACAGTTTGGGCTGCGCTGACAGCTAAACATTCCTCCTACGGTTTTCACTTTTTAAGACGCAGGTCAAAGACATGCAGCGTAAGCAGTCCCATCAGTACATTAAAACTAAATAATGTCCTCTGAACTCCAAACTTCCAATCATTGTAAATATTTGAATTATATATATTAGGAAGAAACGTTTCCAGTTTTATGTCATTAACTTTTCTAGTTCAAAGAGTTGTGTTACCTTGTTGTCTTTGCTCCTCAACCTGGCTCCTCCGTACAGGTTGAAGTCCCGTCCCTCCAGATCCTTGTAGAGGTGCTGACCCAGGATCAGGTGGTTTTTACACACCAACTCCTCATTTAAGCCCTGTAGAGACAGTGTAGGTGAGTGGATCAACACACTGGAATCTACATTTTCTACCTTCTAGTTGCTGCACTCTCTCTTTTCCAAAATATATATAAAGCACAAATGTTTCAAAGGCTCAAAACTGGGAGATTAAACAAAGCTGCAAATGAATGAAGGGAATCCAACAGAAGTCCTACTGATGTAAGAACAAAATACATTTCACTTTGGCATTTCACTCACAGTAGAAAGAGGCATAAAAGGCCTGAGATACATCCAAGATTTCATCTGGGCTCAACGGGTGTTTTGGGTCTTTTAACTAATCAGGCACACCAGATCACTCCAAAGCCACGTGGAGGCTCTAAGCAGCCTGGTGTGGTCCTGATGTGGTCAGTAGCTTTGTCTTGTTGTGTATATGGTTGCGCTTTCCCTTTATACTCACTGCAAGAATGAATTGTTTTGCATCTGTTGGCTTTGTTTTTCATTATTATATTCTGTATGTGTGTGTGTGTGTGTGTTTGTGTATGTGTGTGCGTGTGTGTGTGTGTGTGTGTGTGTGTGTGTGTGTGTGTGCGTGTGTGTGTTTGTGTGTGTGTGTGTGTGTGTGTGTGTGCATGCACGCGTGTGCATCTGTGTGTGTGATTAGATCGAGAAGGGAAAAGGTGCAAGAAATTTGTTATATTCTGACATTCTTTGTGTTAACTGCTGACGCTTTTTCGTTTTTTTTTTTTGATTCCAGAGGACAAGGTACAAATCTAACTACATTTTTGGGTCAACATTGAGTTGACATTGAGCGAGGCATCAGAAGTGCAAAGCAGCTCGCTGATGTGGAGAAATGCGGATGAACCCGTCTTACAGCAAGGAGAAGCAACACCTCAGACAAAAGTGGTAAAGTGTGGGAAGTTATTTTGAGTCAACCATGGTGATGGCTTTTGTGTTCCCAACTGTTCTGAATTTGAAACAGCTTTGATTTACACTTGTTTAGAGCTACTCACCTGCTACATGCTTCAAAGACTCAACAATCTATAGTATGGTTACAATATCCAGGGCACTTCTGTGTTTCTGTGCTAAAGGGACATTGACAAGATCATTAAAACAAGTGCAAATTGGCATATAGCTATGACTACGTACACTCATGCATTCACACACACACACACACACACACACACAACCCCAACTCACAAGTGACCTCCATGGCCAATTTCAGCCTCTTAGGACTAAAAAGAAATGTGTCCGCCAAAGGATGTAGACAAGCGGTAGAACCCTTCTATGTTTGTCTGTCTTAGTTATTATTGTTTTATTTATTTTTTTAACCTTTATTTAACCAGGTTAGTCACATTAAGATATACAGTCTTTTTAAGAGAGACCTGGCCAGACAGCAGAACAAATTAGTTACATGTGACAACAACAAAAACATTGTGGACAAGGGGAGCTCTAGAGCTGCTGGTCACAGCTGATGAAACTATGAAATAGTAGCGTGAAATAGACAGTCTGGGGGTTATCTACAGACAGACAGACAGACAGACAGACAGACAGACAGACCACCTACAGTCAGAGGGGTTTTCATCAGGGGGATGAAAGCTGTGAATGGTCCGTTGTGACTCAGCAGCAGTGAACATCCTTTCTCTGAAAATACACATATATACCAAAGGTCAAAGGTCATAGAGTAGAGGCAAGTAGAACAATGACATGTCTTATTTTACAAGTAATGTTAAAGACATAATTCTGTGGTGTCACTGTTTTTTTCAATGAATACATTTTTGGTTGTAATTGTGCTTTTATAAATATTAATACAGAAAGAAAATGTACTACTTTAATCATATTACCAATTTAAGGGATCTAATTGAATTTAATTTATGGTGAGCCAGTGATTCACAAGACGGAAACAGTTCAGTTCAGTTTAGTATAACAGACATTTTTTACAGTGTATTTGTGATTATTTTACCAAACAATGCGACGGTGCCGGTCAGATTTTCTCTTTGACTTCCACTCCTGTCCAGCTCTATCAGCCGCTCCATCAGGTTACCATAGCAACGCCATCCGTCACCAATCCGACCCGCATCACACACACACCTGAGAGAGGGGGGGAAACTAATGAGACCACAACAATACACAAATTCAGACAAACTGACAGAAGGCTGAAGATAGAGTAACAGTGTCTAACATTGAGTCGGAAGTCCATTTTCTGGATAATTCCCTAGCATCTGGCCTGTGTGCCATATATTTTGGATTTTGGTTACGTATCTGGTTACAGGGAGTAAATAACTGGTTCTAGTTCTTGCCTTCGTGCTAGTTCTGGTTCTAATCCTGGTTGCAGGTCTAATTCTAGAGAGCAACAGAGAGAAAGAGACAAGCCTTGTTGGAGAGCAAGAGAGACAGACAAAGAATAACAAAGAAACTGGCTCTGGTCCTTCTCTAGTTCAAGTCTTGTGTCTAGATCTGGATCTAGCACTGATTCTAGAGAGCAAAAGACATACAAAGTGTTTGTGTGTCTGACCTGGGCTGTCCATCCAGTTTAGTTTGACACTCAGCTGTGGGGTCACAGGTGTCAGCTGAGCAGGCAGAGACCAGCTGACAACCAAACTCAGCGTTGCCACCTACAGGGGACATGCCAAACATACACTCGCAGCTGGACTGCAAGACAAACAGACAGAGAAAGAATTCAAGATTTAGCTCAAGTTTCGATTATGGACTTAAAGATGCAATGTTTAATATATTTACTGTATTTATTCAAAATAAATACCACAATGTGTCTTTGGATATTAAGGAAACATGCTGAATAGAAATACTATGATTTCTGACAATAATGCGAATGCCAGTATTTTCTCCTTTTGAAATATCCGCTACATAACGGAATGTGTGTTTGTATTTTGGCCCGTGTGTTGGTATCAACTGCTTATTTTGACAGTCGGGCCAGGTTGCCGGATGTACCTGTAAAACCACAAAGTAGTACAGCCATGGACGCAGCAAACAAACGATCAGGATCAATCGAGATAGAGTCATTGTACCTGCCCTAAAAAAGAAATCTTTAACTGTTGCATAACCAGAGACGAGGTAAAACACGGGTAAATACTGGAGATGCATTTAAAAGATGGAGACAGCTTAGAGCCTAAAAGGACAATGAGTTTACTAATTTCCACCTAAAGAGGTAAGCACTGAGCTTCATTCATTTGTATTACAACTAATGTAAGGATTGTCATTTTCATTACTTTCAACATTCATGTGCTCGCATTAAATTATGTTAAGTACTCGAGTTAGTTACTAGTAAAAACAATGTAGACACAGCCGGTGAAGTGATCCTGACCGGTGCTAATACATGCTAACTGCTAATGTAGGATCCATGACATTTGCCAGAAACAACAAGTTCAACTTCCACATAATGGAAACATGCAATTTAAACTTAGCAAAACACACCGTAGCCTGAATTGTTGGATTGGAACACAATGTTCTCTACTTGTTGCTTTGTAATGTATGAAACTTTATGTTATTGTGGCTAACGTTACCATCGCTAGCTTCAAGGTTTTGAAATGTTGGACAGCAAGATGATTTTAACTTTCTTACAATCTGGCGTGTAATAATAATGTGTAATGGACTGACTGTACAGTGTTCTACAAGCTGTATAACGGGTATGGTAGTAGTGCCCTGGGTACAGACGGCCGTGAGGTGGTGGCCTTTTTAGAAGATGTTGCAGTGATGTTAAGCTGAGAAAAGGTGGCTTTTTTGCAGTTATTGTTGCTAAGGTTAGTCAAAAGGTGACTGTCAGCCGAGATAGAGCTCCAGGAGAGCACTGGCTTTTATAACAGTCAACATCGCAGCATCTAGCAACTCCGCTGCGCTGTGGAGTAAAGTCTGGCAATGCAAAACTAGCATCAAGCTAACATTGATATTGTGTGACATTGGGATAGTGTTCTCAACCTGGCAACTCCTGTGAATTTCGAGTCTGGGGAGGAGGGGCCAGAGGAGACAACTTTTGAGTATTTTGAATTGGACCTCAGTTACCATTTTAAACGCTAGCTGTCAATATTAAATATTGGACCTTTAATATTGACTCATTTGTACTTGTTCTGATATCAGCGCTCTGTGTTGATTCTCTCCTCGATCTAGTCAAGAAAGTCTTGTTCCCGACCTGCTTCTGGAGGCATCCTAACCTTGTTGGGTCCTTTGAAGACACAGACGGTGGAGTCGATGGGACACCCTCCGTTGTTCACGGAGCAAGGGTTTTTGGGTATGCAGATCTTGCCGTCGCCCTGGTAGTCCGGCTTACAGACGCAGCTGACCTTTGACCCCTGTGAGGAGCACTGGGCGTTGACGTCACAGTCCCTTGCTGAGCAAATACCTGAACAGGAAAACAAAGATTAGCCTCTAGATTTAGGAAATCTCAAAACTCTCAATCTCAAAATTCCTGCTTCAAGGATAAACAGGCAGTGAGACAAAGGAATTTGTTCTGGGTCAAGGTCTTGTTTTATAATAAGAGACTTTATTCCTTATCTAGTTCCTTATGTAGTTGCATCCTGCACCTAGTTATGTATCTAGACAGCATGAGAGATGGAACCCCCTTCTTGTTTTAGTTGTAGTTTGGGAGGGAGCATAGCCCTGGTCCTAGTTCTAGTCCAGATTCTAGTTCTGGTTCTGGAGAGCAAGATCGACTAAAAATAGGAGTGAAGAGAGAAACCTTTTTCTAGTTAGTTCTGGACTGGGACTGGTTCTAGATCTAGATCTTCTGTATTTCTAGAGATAATTGGTGAATGTAAAATACATTAAATACAGAATTGTGTTCCTACCATCAAAAGTTCACAATTTTGATCAAATATTGAAAAATCACAGTTGTTTGTAAATTTTGCTCTGAGCATTGCGCCAGGGGAAAGGTCAAGATGCTATCTATAGCAAAAGAGTTAACCCTCTGTATGGTGGCCATTTTAGGACATCCCAAGCTCAGCTTGGTAATATCAGCTCTATACTCAGACAGACACAGCTCAACTTTCATCAGGGTTAAGATGAACGTTATTAGTATGCTATACTAGTTACTATATTAGAAGCTTCAGCTCTGCTTTGAGCTGACTGCTAATATTAGCATGCTAACACAAACTGGAATGATGGACCAACAGACCGTAAACCCACAGCTTAAACTATAAGATAACTCTGAGATCACTGTTGAGTTGTGTGTTTACTTGCGCATTTGCCCAGTGACGTCCTTCTGTACCCGGGCAAACATTCACAGTCGGCGGCTTCTCCTTCTCCTTTACAGTATGAGTACGGACTGCAGTTGCTGCACCTGGTACTCACTGCCAAAGACCCCGACACCACAGCAGCTCATTTAACTTCATACAGACAGCAAACTTGAGCAATAAATGCAATATGCATCAAAATGCAGCAAAAACAATTTAAATAGTTCACGGGTTATTTTATTTCTGTCTTAACCCATTTTATTTTGTTTAAAGGTCCCATGGTAATTTAATTCCACGTTATGTATATATATTGTTTTAAACAATATTATGAGATCCCCCAGCCTGCCTATGGTCCCCCACTGGCTAGAAATGGCAAAAGGTGTAAACCGAGCCCTGGGTATCCTGCTCTGCCTTTAAGAAAATGAAAGCTCAGAGGGGCCGATCTAGAATCTTGTCCCTTATGAGGTCATCTCTGCTCCTCAAAAGCTACAGACTCGGGCACCCAGACAGCTCAGTTGGTAGAGCGGGTGCCCATATATAGAGGTTTACTCCTCGACGCAGCCGGCCCGGGTTCGAATCCAGCCTG
>NC_048410.1:23717292-23722859 GCF_013103735.1 Etheostoma cragini
TTTTTTAAAAGGACACCCAGTCTGACTGAGTATTTGTGAATGGTGTAATCTGTTTTTAAATCTGTTTTTATCCTAATGACACGCAGCAATGTGGTCTGATTTATCGTTATATTGTTTGTGTTATTATTTAATACAGGATTATCCAGCAAGCCTTACCTTGGTCACAATGCTTCCCCGTGTACGGCGGCTGACAGAAACACTGTCCATCACCATCTGGACCTTTATTACACACTCCATGCACACAGTCACACTCTGTACGGACACACAGACAGAGTAGAGTAAGAACCGTGGGACCTTCTCAACACAACAAGTATTTTTTTTTTTTTACTGTAGCTGTGATATATTACTTTTTTAACAGAAAGGCAAGATGACGAAGAGCCTACTTTTATCACACTTTTCTCCAAAGAAGTTTTCATTCTTACACTCCTGACAGGCAAAGCCAGAAAACGCGTCCTAAAGAGAAAAAAACTACTTGTTATTATTGTTTTTGCAATATTAACACCAAAAACAAATCAACAATCTCAATGATTTTTTTTAAATAAACACACTAAACAAACATCCATGTCTCCTGTCCCAGATGTAGGCAGACACTGACAGATTTGCGCAGTGGTCATCATTATCAAGGGTTATTTAAGGGCACTTTTCCCTGTGAATGCGTAAAGAATATGGATATCTGAAGTCTTTGACAAACAGGTAGGATAGTCACAGTCAGACAGAATACTGACATCACAGACGCACGTCCCGTTGCCAAGGTCTCCATCCAGACAGGTTCCATGGAAGTTACAGGTCTTTCCTGACCAGCTGGGGCAGGCTACAGGGGACAGACGGACAGACAGACAGACAGACGGACAGGTGAAGAGATTAGATTAGGTGATTAGAAATTATTACTACTTAATGTTTTGGGGATATGTCTTCGGTTTAATGCAAGCAATCTTGCAGGTTTATGTGTCACGGTCACATGATCGTCATTTGTCCTATTGATTGGTTAGAGGGCAGACGCCAGGAGGAGGAGAAAGGAGGAGGATGGGAAACACCTGCAAGAAAGGGATGCAGGTATGGCAAGGAAGCTGTTTGTTGAGAGTGTCTTTTACTCGACTATGGTGCTTACAGTATTAGAACTAGTTACATTTGTCATTTCAATCTTTAATTGGTAATACCTGCACAGTAATGTCACTCTTTGCTTCACCTTTCACCGCGAGTCACAGTAATTGTAGTGCAACTAGTGCAATCAGGACATTTCACGGTTATATGATTCATAGAAATTCACAGAAGCAGCATCAAGTGATTAAATGAAAAAATATTAAAAGAATATATTCCAATTTCTATGGCTAACACATGGACCTGCAATAAACACGCTATATTGTGTCTTCTTTAAAAAACTGGCAATTAACAAGTAAACCCTCTATAAACAGAAAGAAGTTAACTTATCTTCATACACACACAACTGACAGCACAACTAACGCTACTTCTTTCTACCTGTGACAGGAGATCAGAGCTGATTTGTGAAGCGTCAAAGAAAGAACTAATCAGGGCTAAAGAATAAGGAGTCCCGCCTTAGCTATAATAAAGTAACCGTTAAAGGGAATAATACAGTGATCATTGTCACAATTAACCAATGTAATGTCAGAAAATAGGGACAGATGTTTTTCAAATGTATTCAAATATATTGTTCTGTCTGACCAACAGTCCAAAACCCAAATACCTGACAGTGCGTGTGTGTGTGCGTGCGTGCGTGTCTTACAGAGACAAAGAGGTCCCCAGGACTGCGGGCAGCACTGTGGCTGCATGAACCCCTTCACACAAGTGTGCTGACATCCATCCAGCACCATCTCCCTGCCACCGATCTCCACCACGTAACTGCAGAACACAGGCAACATGTTGCGTAGCAACTGCTTCATTCACACAACATGATACTAATTCTACAAAACCACGGCTAACTACATTTATGAATCTCATGTCTGTGTGTGTATTGTAAACAGGATTTGTAACCTGGTGTGTACCTGCAGTTGGTTGTCCCCACGTTGCTGAAGCCGTGGGGGCAGCTCCTGGTGGAGACAGCAGCGCAGGAAGTGCAGGAGGTTTGCAAGTCCACCCTCTGTGAGACGTCACACCGACCCGGAGGAGCAGTCTAAAGGAGCATTGGAGACCTTTCTATTGCCAAAACTTTCATTCTTATGTCATGAGCTCACAAGATACTAACAATACACAAATACATAAAAGAAAACACAAGCGGGTGCCCAGATAGCTCAGTTGGTAGAGCGGACGCCCGTATAAAGAAGTTTACTCCTCAAAGCAGCGGGCCAGGGTTCAACTCTGACCTGCGGCCCTTTGCTGAATGTCATCCCCGCTCTCTCTCCCCTTTACGAAAGATACACCTTTATTGATCCCCAGCAAGGAAATTCGGTACATGTAACACTAAATCCATATGTTCATTCAAACATATGCTGAAGTTGGCACTCACATGTCATGTCCAACTGACTGAAAGCCATTTTCGGGAAGTTTAAATCTAAGATTCTGAGACAAGCAGCAACATCAGTAGCGTAGTAGTGAAGTCATTTTGTTGATGAAACCAGTGGTTAAGAGCGTTTTATTACCTTCACCATGGGGGTTATGTTTTTATTTGTTATTTTTATTTTCAGCTGGATTACAGAAGAACTACTGGCCCGATTTCCTTGAAACCTGGTGAAAGGTTGTAGCATGGGCCGCGGAAGAACCCATTACATTAAGGACTGGCTCCTAATCACAAGGCGTGTACAGAAACTGTTCACTTTAGGAAAATTCTACTAACATTGTGAGATTGGGCATGCCTTGGTGGAGTCCTTCCACTTTGCATACTGTAGGGTTGTTCTATAAAAATACATACAAATTTATTGTCTTTTATTTCTTAAATAAATGTTATCAATGTCAATTTGAACCTGCAAAGTAACTAGAAACTGTAATCGTAAAACAAATATAGTGCAGGAAAAAGTGGAGTGTAGTGGAGTAGAAATATAGAGAAGTATAAAGTGGAAGTGCATCAAAAGTGCACATAAGTATAGTACTCAAGTAAATGTATTCACCACTGGATTAAACATGTTTAAAGATAACGGAAGTTTACCAAAGTGGAGAATTACTTTGGCAGTGTTTTAGTAGTGTGGCACACAGACATTGCTGTACATAATGTGCTGGACAGAGGGAATATAGCAGCTATGTCAGTTTTACTAGGATATGGATATGTTTCTGATTCACACCTCACATCAAACTCATCGGCGGATCAAACCTAAAACCTGATGGTGTCATCGGTTTGAATATTGATACACTTATTTGGAGGTGGCTGTAGCTCCGTCCTTAGGGAGTTTGGTTGGGTACCAAAGTAAAGAGTGTGGGGACTGGTAGCTGGAGAGATGCCACTTCACCTCCTGGAAACTGCCTGGTGCCCTTGAGCAAGGCACTACCCCCCCCCCCCCCCCCCCCCCCCCCCCCCCCCCCCCCCCAACCGCTAAGGGTGCTGGTCCAGCACTGGCAGCCCACTCACTCTGACATCTCTCCATTTGTGCATGATTAGGTCCTGAGCATGTGTGTGTGTGTATTTCAGGCCTGTGTGTAGTGATTACCAACAAACACAGTGTAAATTGTAATTTCCCCACTGGGGATCAATAAACAGTATACATTTGTATTATTATCTCAGATTTAAGGAAGTACACCTCAAAATGTTACACAATATATACCCTACTAATCACCTTGTTGCTAGATTTGACGACTTTGACTCTTCCTGTACATTTGTTAAAAAGAATATTGAAACAATATCTCACCTCTTTTTTGATTGTGAAATATCCAAAAGATTTTGGACAGATTTGGATCCAATTCAATTCAAATATATTTATATTATCAATTCATAACAAGAGTTATCTCAAGTCACTCTGCAGATAGAGTAGGTCTAGACCACACTCTATAATTTACAAGGACACAACAGTTCTAGCAGTTCTAGTTTGGCGTCTTACTTTTTTGAATCCAATAACTTTGTCTACTCCTTTAACCTTAAAGATACAATAATAATACAAAACAATTCAAACAATTGGTGCTCTTGAGTATCTAATTATTTTCATTATTATTATTATAATTTTATATTTACAAGCAGAAATTTGCTAAATCATCTCCTAACTTTGTACCTTTTCTCATAGAATTTAAATATTATGGAAGTCACTTAGAATGTTGGATAACAAAAAAGTATTAAAATTGTAGAAACTGTGGAGCTAATTGTAAATTTGTGTCTTCTTGTACCTTTTTTACCTATATAATGATTCTGTTGTTTATGCATTTGTTTGGCTCCGTATGTCTTTTTATTTTTAAATTTGTACACTTTATGTTCACGTTCTATTATTGTTTACCTGATTCTCTGTAAACTGCGTTTTGCCAATAAAAAAGAAGGAAAAAATATCTCAGATTTTACTTTTACATCTACCCAGAACCAATTATATACCACAATATAAATTCAGTTATAATGGGTATTTTTTCTTTAAAAATGGAAGAGGATACTGTGTGTCCTGACCTAAAAGGGAAGAACATCAGCTTTAAGTTTTGTTCAGTTGAGGAACACCTGCCCACTACTCAGTTTGGCCAGCAATCTGCTGCTTAATGAAGGACTAAGAGGCTGACTCTGGATCAGATCTCTGATGTCTGAGGCTGAATCAGTTCAGGACAGCTGTCTTCTCAACAAGGCTGAACAACAGTTGTTTGACTTGACTTCACACTGGGTTGTCACTTATCACTGGTTCGGAATTTCAAATTTGAAAAACAATTGCCACTTTTCTGGAGATGTCAATTTTCTCATCAGTAGCTGAATAAATCTGTAGCGTGAAATAGAACATGCAGAAACTTTTACGTTTTTTGGGGTTGTTAACAGACGATGACTAAACTGCAGTATGCAACCTCCTCATCTGATTAGTTAAGTTTTGGCCTAGGACTTGAGGAGTTACGTTGGATTTTTAGAGGAGTATTTTAGTGGTGTAAAGAATTTTATATCACAATGTCAGGTTGCTAAAGTAACCATGGTTAATCTTAGCCTGTGAAAACAGTTGCAAAGTGTATTCTGTGGCTCTGCAAAATATCCCTGATGATATCACAGTGATGTCACAAAGGTTAGAGCTCAGCTTGAAAACTACAAATTTATAACAACAAGGTTTCTTTACATGTGGAGTTTTGTTTAACAGACAGTGAAACGTACGGCATACTAGCCGCAGCCGATATGTCGAGCGCTGTAACTGTTTATACCCCCCTATGGTGGTCACAAAAATAGACAGTTAAAGAAATGGACCAAAAGGTCCTGTTGCTCTGGACAAAGACCAGTGAAGGACATTAGAAGCACTTTTCCGGTGATGGCTGAGTGTTACTGTGCAGCCTCCAACTGAGCTTGATGACATAGATGTGACGTGGGCAACCTGTCTGACAAGTCTTCTGGTAGCTGTGCAAGAGAAATCTCAATCATTCCCAATCAGCAGAGACGGAGAGCGTAGGTACAGTTGTGGTCAAAAGTGTACATACACTTGTAGAAAATCACAATGTTATGGCTGTCTTGAGTCTTCAATAAG
>NC_048410.1:23722959-23724959 GCF_013103735.1 Etheostoma cragini
GATAAATCTGACAACTCTGACGAGAAGCAGGTGGGCCGGGAAAGGCGGACGCTGCAACTCCTCACTCCCTTACAATATCAAATGTCAATTTTAAAAAATATCTGTACCATAGAAATCAAATGAGGATAGAAGAAAAAATTCCCATCCAAATCAACAAGCAGGATGGTCAGAGCGGCGTCCATTTTTCAATTCTAATGCAAAGAACTGTGACCTTTAGCAGTATAACTCTTCTATAAACCAACTTGCGGAAAATCGCGGATTCACCGAGGTGACATTTTGTGACAAACAGAGTAGTACGAAGCATTAAGAGTCATCTTTTGTGCACTATGTCCGTTGCCTTGCTGCGAGAGAAGATTGCTGGATTACATTTTTTTTTCATATTTCTTTTGGTAAGTCATTAAGAAAACAGGGTTTTCAAACCAGTGAGTGTGACACACTTTAGGTCCCCACTGACATGCGTTGTCACCATAACAACTAACAACAATCTCTTGAACTGAACACAGCAAACATTCTATTTCTATGGTCTGTACCCTATTTCATGGAAAATGTATCCAATCCCAAAGTTGTTCAAATATTTCCCTCAAAACCAAAAACATCAACCAGCTCTCTGCGCTAGATGAATGGTCAGGGGATCACTAAAATCAGTAGGATTCATCCTCTGGAAACCATGAACATATGTACAAAATATTGTGCCAGTCCATCAAGTAGATGTCAAACATGAATAAGTGAAAACGTTGACCTGCTGGTGGTTCTAGAGGAAATGTCAGGGGATCACTAATGTCATAGAGTTTCGTCCTCTGGGAAATGTTTCAAAAGATTTCATGGTAACCGATCGAATAGTTGTTGGGGCTTTTCAGTCTCAACCACAGTGATGGCCTGAATTACTCCCTGACATTGCCATCCATAGAGTCATGCAGCTATGGCCAAAAATATTGGATCCCAGTTCAACTCAATAGTGTCTCTGAAACAGACCCTCAAGGCTGTTTCACCGTCAACGCATCCGATGTGACTCAAAATGACGTAGCTCTCGCTGGCGTGTCAGGATTTTGAGCGCGTGTCCAGAGGGTTTTTTCATAGACAGTTAAAGCAATGGACCAACAGATCCCGTTGCTCTGGACAGAGACAAGTGAAGGATGTTAGAAGCACTTTTCAGGTGATGTCTGAGTGTTACTGCCCAGCCTCCAACTGAGCTTGAAGATGTAGATGTGACGTGGGCAACGTTATGACACATCAGTTAGCCTATTTTTACAAAAACGTCTGCTACGGAGCCAAAACGTTAGATACAAGGTAATGGAGCCTTTTGTACATTGTCATGTTTCTTTAGAAATGAACAATGGACAACTTATGGTTTTAAACGCTTCAGATGTAATGGCAGTTAATGGGATGCTAACGGAGGGTGATGGCGTCGTAGCATTGAAATGGCGCCGTAGGAGCTACGCTGAGAGGAGAGGCTTACCCTCTTGGTTTTTTTCAATGGCACGCAACAAAGCGGAAACAGGAAGCCTGAAGGAGCTCGAGGGTAACCGGATGCCAGGACTCTCAGAGTGACTGCAAGTCTCTTTTGTAAATTTACTGGGTTAAGATGAGTTCTTTTATGGTGAATGAAAGGCTAGATCCGTCATTGGATCAAACCAAAGCATTGACGTTAACGGTGCTGCCAGTAGTGCCGTTGTTTACCCTTTTCTTCTTCTTCTAATCTTAGAAATAACACAATCGTTAGCCTTTGCTCATTAGCGCCACCTCTGTACGGGAGAAGACTGCAACTAGTGTTGTGACCAAGAGGGTAAGGGGGACAGTTTGGACTTCCATTAGCTGTTAAAGTTTAATTACTAATGTTAACTAGCATTTTAGTTAGCCGTAATTAGCCTGTGTTAATTTTATCTCCTAACATATACAGTTGTGGTCAAAAGTGTACATACACATGTAGAAAATCACAATGTTATGGCTGTCTTGAGTCTTCAATAAGTTCTACAACTCTTATTTTTCTGTGATAGAGTGAT
>NC_048410.1:23725059-23752437 GCF_013103735.1 Etheostoma cragini
TCTATCTGTAAAGTGTCTTGAGATAACTCTTGTTATGAATTGATACTATAAATAAAATTGAATTGAATTGAATTGAAGATATTCAAGAGGATACATTCTTAATTATTTAGTGATCCCTTGACCTTTTTTAGTGCAAAACTTTGGTTTATGACCAAAAACGTGCAAATCTATAACATTCCCATCAACTTCAGCTGTACTTTGTGTTTTGTGCTAATTCAAAAATGTTAGCAGGCTGAACTAAGATGAGGATGAACCAGGTAAATATTATGCTCAGCATGTTAGCGTTGTCACTTTGAGCATGGCAAATTATAAATAAAAAATCTAAAGAGATTAAACAAGTGAAACATTATCACAGTGTAAAAGAGTAGAAGGTGTTACCTGTTCTTGCAGTGAAGTTTGCAGGCAGAGTAGCAGCAGAAGAAGCAGCAGCATGGCTCCAAGTGTTACATCCAGGGAGGGGAAAAACAAATCCACTAACCCAGCGTGCTCCCCAGTCAGTAGAAAAAAGCAGTAGAAAAAGTAGGAATGTTTTTTAGGCAGCGTTGGATCTTGACATCAGTTGTTTCCTCTCACATAGATTCTAATCCTCAAACACAACCTGCTCTACGAGCTACAGGAAAAAACAAACAGATAACAACATCCACTCTGGAGAAAAATCCAAACTATTAGAAAACAAAAGAACTCTAATCGAACAGTAATACATGTAAGGAAACTGAAAGCAACCCGCTGATGATAGACACAAAAACTGGAAATCTATAGGTCTAAGTAGTTATAAAAAAAATAAAGTAAAAACTACTGAACAGGGTGGATCCAGGCAGTGTTGGGGATTATCAGCAGTATTCTTTGCTCATTAACAATCACAGTTCTATAGGAACCAACAAACAAATTACTCTCAGCTTAGTGTCCGGCGAGGCAGAGAGCAGCCACAGAGGCTGGAGCGACTGCTGGTGTCAAGCCTTTTCCTCTCTAATCTAGGAAGAGAAAGAAAAAAAAAAACAACAGAAACTGGCAAAGTAGGAACCTCCCCAGCAGAGGTCATCTCCTCCTACTACTACTCGAGAAGTACCACCAGTATTAGTACTACTAAAGTAGCAGCCGTCGCAGTTGTAACAGTCCAGTTGTTTATAGTCACAATAGCAATAGTAACAGCAGTATACTGTTGCAGCAAAAATACAAAAATATAAATGTATAGTAACACACAACACTCCTTTCTCTCCCTCGCAAGCCTCAAGACCTCTGGGCTCTATTGTACATGGACTACAGTAGCTACAGAAGTACTCAGATAATTAATTTAATTTGTCAATGGGAGCCTAATTTTAGATACTTTGAGTACTACTGTTTAGATTTGCAGTATTCTGCTTAATATCATACTGGATATCTTGTTTTTTTATTATATAAAAAGGAACTAGATGTCAAAAAATATAGTGGAGTAAAAAGTACAATATTTATCTTTGATTTGGTGTATAAGTATAAAGTAGCTCAAATTCAAATGCAACAGCCCTGCTAATATTTTCTTTTACCCCACTGTGTTTAGAGACTGAATAACTACATTCTCAAAACTTGACAGTAGCCCACCACAGACTACATCCTGCAAAATAACCAAAAGGGTTAAACTGACAACTCCCATGACAGTTTCAACAAAAAACACACATTTTTAAACCCTAATGAAATTATGATTTTTTGCAGGACTGTTGTATTATAGACCAATGCAGGTTGAAAGTAACATGCATGTACAAGAGCATGCTTCTTTAGCTTCTCTGACCTCTGCTAAGCTAGAATGCTTGTAATGACATTTTGAACATGTTTATAGGCTTAAAAAACTCTAGCAGGAGGATATCACGGTGTAGGCAGAAACTATTTGTTTAGTTTTTTTCTCTACTGATAGCACTCCACATTTCCAAACAAAAGAGCTACGTATTGGGGAATTCTCCTTTAACTTCTCTATTGAAAAGGGTGAATTCTCAAGGGATCTTAACACAGCCTTAATTTCTTTACTCTTGAAAAAGGATAAGGATCCTACAGAGTGTTCCAGCTAATGGCCTTTGAGCCTGCTTAACACTGACTTAAAAGTGTATAGCGTGAGGTTTGGAGTCTAATACATTTGTGAACTCCGAACAAAGAGGATTCATAAGAACGAGACTGGCAGCAGATAACGTTAGACGCCTTCTCCACATTGTTGATGCGGCAGAAGACAGTAAGACCCCGGTGTCACTTCTCTCTCTTGTCGCAATGAAAGCCTTAGATGGGCTTGAGTTGTCATCTCTATGGTCAGTCTTAGAGGTGATGGGCTTTGGTAACACTTTCATTGATTTGATTAAAGTTATGAATTCCAACCCCTCATCTTGAGTCATAACCGGATGCTCCTCTTCTTTATTTCCAGTTCCTAGATCCTCCCGCCAAGACTGCCCTTTGAATCCTGCATTATTTGTCATTTCTCTAGAGCCTCTGACTCGATTATGGTGTCACCAATATGCATTCGTAACACACAGCATAATCGCTCATTATTTGCAGAAGATGTTTGGTTATTTTTAGAAATTCCCTCTCAGACTCTTCCTCACCTTCCATCATTGTGCGAGGAGTATGGAAGCTTATCAGGCTTTAAAATGAAGTGGTCAAAGTCTGCAATACTTCATTTAAATGACTCTGTCCGCAGTTCAATCATCCTTGCTACCATCCTCATTGTTAAGCAGTTTAAATATTTAAGCATTGAGATCTTACCCTGCTTAAACTAGATTATTAAACATAATTATTCTGCTGCTCTGAGCAACGTCTTGAAAGACATGGAAAAATAAATGGGTCTCCCCATGTCTATTCAAGTGTGGATTTCAGTGGTTAAAATGAATGTTTTACTCAGGATTAAGTTTATCAGCTTTAAGCTACTCTCCTCCTGCTGGCTACGGGCATAAATTATATTCAACGGTCTCCAAATTTATCTGGAAAAGCAAGCGGCCGCGACTTAAGATGTCTACTCTACAGCGGAGGAAAAAGGATGGTGGCCTTTCTGTTCCCAACTTCGAATATAACTTCTGGTCCTTTGTGCAGAGACCCCTTCTCACTTGGTTTAGCCCAGACGTGTCTGTTTGCTGGCGTACCTTAGAAATTGTCTAAGTCATGTTCTTTTTGCCAACGTTTCCAACAAACAGTGCCCTATTGTCTTACATTTTATCAAGACTTGGAGATTAGCTGAAACACACTGTCATATAGCTTGTAACTGGCACACTTATTCCCCTTTATTCAAAAATACAGCACTCCTGATTGGAGGGAGGCTGATAACAGCCCCACAGTGAGAGCAGAGGGGACTTATTTTGACTGTCTAAAAGACATTTTTAGCAAGGTTGGCTTATTGCCTTTTTCTGACTCGCAGAACGCATTCAGTTTAACACGTTCCTTTTTTTTTGTTTTACCTTCAATTAAGATCAGCACTCAAGCGTACGGTGTTCCCTGGCTATCCCCCATCTATCCTATCTGGAAGTTATTTACTGTGCACCCTAAAGTACGCAATCGCAATCCAGACCATCAGCAGATTCACTACAGTTTCACTCATAGGACGTATCTCACCTCTGTGAAAATGCAGCACATGAAAATAATTAATAGCCCGTTATGCACGTTCTGCCCGATAAAAGCATAAGGTACACATCTTCTAATGAAATAATAATTCCAACATTGAAATTTGATAATAAAAAATATATATATATTACTCATTGCGGGACAAGTGGTTCTTATATGTGTGTTTCTGTTAGCTATGCCAGTGAGCCAACAGTGGCCTTTTTTTTTTTTGCCAAATTGTAAATGCTGTGAGAAAGATGTAACAGCTGGATTAAAACCTTTAAAAGTAACAATAGCCTACTAAACAATGTGAAGGCCCTGCCTTCAATTTGCTTGATATAAAGGAACAGAAGTACAGTAGGTACCCTATCATTAGGGCAGTGATGTTGTGTTGTCCAGTCTGACTACATTAACAACCTCAAAATTGTATCTTTGTACAGTATATTAGTACTATAGTACTATAAGTACTTAGTTATCTCCCACTTTTGCAGCACAATTTACAGTATACTTAAAGTATTTCATTTTGGTGTATTGCAATAAATAAAGTTTATGGCAAAAACAAAAGGACGCAAAAAGGCATTGCAGTTTGGTTAGGAATATGATCCTTGAGCTGCCAGCGGAACAGCAGTCAGAGATAACACACTGAACTTTGGCTTTAATCACTCTGGTTTATCACTTTGGAACTGTTTTAAGAATTTCTATATAAATAAAGATTGGTATATTTTTGTAAAATTAAAACCTTTTACTA
This sequence comes from Etheostoma cragini, assembly GCF_013103735.1. Classification (NCBI taxonomy): domain Eukaryota; kingdom Metazoa; phylum Chordata; class Actinopteri; order Perciformes; family Percidae; genus Etheostoma; species Etheostoma cragini. The sequence goes on from NC_048410.1 coordinate 23,729,354, forward strand.
AACATGTGTCTTGGGCTTATTCCCTACGTATTTAATCAGATTTATTATAAGGCTTTGCATTTCTTATAACCCTTGATTCAAGATATTGTTGCAAGATTATTGCATGTTGTATTTTTACAAAATCCTTTGTGATTTGCCTTTTTAATTTGTCTCCTACTGCACCCCAATTTATCTGAGGATGGGACGTGTTGCTGGTTTTAAACCCTTTGGGACACTGGAAGTGATACTGGGTGATTTAAATCCAATGGACACATTGATATATAAATCAACTAAGTAATTGTAGTAGCTGGTAAAACCGTATTATCGTCCACTAACAATGAGGTATGTCTGAGAAAAAAGAAAGAGATTGTGAGAATTCCTCTCTCTTCCTCAGAGGAAGTTTTGGGCGGATTTCCCCTCTTGGTTGTCCCAGCGGAGAGATGCAATTTGGACGGATTTCCTCGTCAGCTGACACAACTCCTCGTCTGCCTCTCAGAATGGAAAGGAACAAATGTGAAAGCTGAGTTTCTTTTCCTGTTTCAATTAAGTTTGACTCTATGAACAGATGACCAGAGAGAGAGTCAAAGGTCAAACTGTAAGCAGATAGAACAATAGCAGGAAGCGGGCAGATAATAAAGTGCTTCAGCTGCTCCAGAGAGGACTCCAGTTTACTCCCTTGCTCACAGGTTGGAGAGTTTAACCTGCAGCCTTCCAGACAAAGTCTTGTGTTCATTTTTGCCAACCTTTCAACATTTAAGAGATTGCGACCATCTTGTGTATCTGCTGTGAAACGGTTCCATCAAAATAATCATCCACAGTGCATCTTGTGATGCAAATTTTGGAAGCAAGGCAAATTTCTTTGAGCAAATTTAAAGTTTGTCTTTACTCGCCACAGCCAATTTGTACCAACTTTATAGACACTGTACCTAGCTTGCAAAGAATGCACTGACTGGACTGTATGCACGTGATGCAGTTCCTTCACCTAGAACTCAAGTTCTGTTATTATAGGCCAATTTCTCTCACATTGCACAGTCATGTCTTTGCCACAATTTGTGCCACTAAGGGACAGATTAGTCTAGTCATGTCTGCAGTAGTCTGTGATCATGATGTTCCACTAGTAACATCTTTTGGTAGAAGTGATATTTCTACATGGCAAATAATTTACTAGTAAGTGTTGTTGAGTCATAGGAAACCAACAGACCCAACAGTCATGACATGCATGCTGCTCATTCTGTGGAACTGAATCTGTAATTGAAAAGGGCATGTTCCAAATATTTGCAGCAGTGTGCTCATTTTGTGAGGTGATTGATTCTGTGAAGAAACAGGTGTCAATTATGGCCCATATTTAAGAAAGAAAGGAAGCAAACATTGTGCATTCTGATTATAACCATTTCACACTGAAATACTCTGCAAAATGGATTGTTCCAGACATTGCTCTGAGGAATAGCAGACTTTGATTAAAAAGTTGATTGGAGAAGGGAAAACATATAAAGAAGAGCAAAAGTTGATAGGCTGCTCAGCCAAAATGATTTCAAATGGGATCCAAAGCCTGAACGACGTGGGAAAAAACGGTCAACTACCATTCAAATGGATCGAACAATAGTCAAAACTGCAAAGGCTCAACCAATGATCAGCTCCAGGGAAATGAAAGAAGACTTAAAGTTACCTGTGAGTACTGTTAGGATCAGAAGAAGGCTATGTTAAGCAAACCTATCAGCTAAAAGACCCCGCAAAGTCCCACTGCTGAAAAAAGACATGTACTCAACAGGTTGAAATTTGGCAAAGGACACATTGACTGGCCAAAGGAGAAATGGCACAACATTCTGTGGACTGATGAGAGCAAATTGTTCTATTTGGGCCTAGGGGCCACAGATAGATTAGATAGACGACCTCCGTGCACTGAATTCAAGCCACAGTACACTGTGAAGACAGTGAAGCATGGTGGTGCACACATCATGTTATGGGGATGTTTCTCATACGGTGGCGTTGGGCCTATTGATCACATACCAGAGATCATGGATCAGTTTCAATGCATCAAAATACTTGAAGAGGTCATGATGACTTATGCTGAAGAGCAAATGCCTTTAAAATGGGTCTTTCAACAAGACAATGACCCAAAACACACCAATAAGCAAGCAAAGCAAACTTGATGAATTTTGGTCATGTTTTTATTTGGAATTGAATGTGCAGTGTTCCCAATGCAGTGATATTATGGAATTAAAAGCTATTCTAAGGATTTTTAGCATTATTCACTTTTTTAAACACTGCTATTATTCTGAGCACAACTGTATTTTGTTTTAATTTCTGTGATGTCTCACATCAATGACACCTTGAGAATGCCTGATTAAATGCAAGACAAGCAAAATAAAGCATTGTGTGAAGGACGCCATGATATTTGTTATCTTTGAGTATTGCATAAAGGCACCAACAAGCACAAGCGCACACACTCACACAGTCACTCAGTGCTGACTCCTGATAAAAGTGAAAAAACATGAATAAAGAGAGAGAGCAAGCCAGAGGTCGTGGATGTCTCTCGGCCCATGTCCCTGTGACCGTCTCAACCTCACCAAATGTCTCCAATCAGCACTCTGAGCAGGAAGACAGTCGAACAGACAATAAAAAACATGAAAGATAAGAGGAAGTGAGAAAGGATTTAGTATCAGTGTCACATCCCTCTGGTGTTCCCTGCTGTCTCTCTGCTATTTGTCAAAGGAGACTTTAGTTGAATTCAACAGAAAATACCTAGAAGACCTCATTCCATTAATTCATACGTATAGCTAAACTGAACTGTAAAATAACCTGAATTAAAAATCTACTTCTAAACTGGATCATTAGTTAACCCTAACAAATGTTTTGCTGCTAAACTACACTGTTAGCTACCTCAACCAAACTCTGAGTTTAGCTGTCAATTTCAACTTTAGTTTGCCGGACTTGTTAGCTAGCCTGATCTGAACCAAACTGTTTTAGCTGATAAAACTGTTACTTGAACAAAATAACTTAAATACTGGACTGTTAGCCAACCTGTGTCAAACTGTTGTAACGTTAGCCATTAAACTGGACTGTTAGCCAACCTGTGATATACTGTTGTATTAGCCATTAAACTGGACTGTTAGCAAACATGTGTCAAACTGTCGTAATATTAACCATTAAACTGGACTGTTAGCCAACCTGTGTCAAACTGTTGGAATATTAGCCATTAAACTGGACTGTGTTAGCCTACCTGTGTCATACTGTTGTATTAGCCATTAAATTGGACTGTTAGCCAACATGTGTCAAACCTTCGTAATGTTAGCCATTAAAATGGACGGTTAGCCAACCTGTGTCAAACTGTTGTAACGTTAGCCATTAAACTGGACTGTTAGCCAAACTGTGTCATACTGTTGTATTAGCCATTAAACTGGAGTGTTAGCCAACATGTGTCAAACTTTCGTAATGTTAGCCATTAAAATGGACGGTTAGCCAACCTGTTTCAAACTGTTGTAACATTAGCCATTAAACTGGACTGTTAGCCAACATGTGTCAAATTGTCTTAATGTTAGCCAATAAACTGGACGGTTAGCCAACTTGTGTAAAACTGTTGTAACATTAGACATTAAACTGGAGAGTTGGCTATGTGCCAAAGTGTTATAGCTGTTTAACTGGCTTACCTTAACTAATCTGTTAGTGCTGATAAACTGAACTGTTAAATAACCAGAACTTATGTAGGTTTACCTGCTAAACCAAACTATTAGCTAACCTGAATCAAAACAACTGCTGCTAAACCGAATTGTTAGCCTGAGCCAGAGAGTTTTGGCTGCCAAGCTGAAACCATTAGCTAAACAAAAAGAAATTGGGTGGTCACCATGCATATATATACAGTACGTCACCATGGATGTGTTGTAGGTCAATCATTTTCAGGTTGGGGGGCCAATCTTTCTGACTTCTGATCTCAAGTTGCTGTAACTTACTTACCAGTATCCTTATATGGAGGCCTGAGATAATGCCATTTAATACTAGTGTCTTAACATTAAAGGACTCACCTGGGTATGTCACAATTCTAAATTTATAATGTAAATAAACAGAAAATGCTTATAACATAGTAATCTGCATCTATGCATCAACATTCATTTAGTGGCTATTATAGGATATAAGTAATTGTTTTCATTCATAAAAGTGCTTCATGAGAAAATAGTAATGACTCATTTGAAAGTGAAGTAATCATGTGAAGAAATCCTGATTCAACAATAAAATGAAGTCAATTGTTCTGGGCAAATAACTGAATTTTCCAACAAATTTAATGAAAATATATTGATAGGTTTGATAGATATGCTGCTGACAAACTAAATGGACAAAAAACAAGCTTGGCCAATGATCTCCAAAGTAGTCTCCCAGCCTGACTGTTTTTCAAAACGCACTGTCATGTCATCTTGGCACACTCACTGTCACTTTGTTACATTCTGTTCTAATTTCTCCTTGTACTTAAGTTTCAAAAAACTAATTTTGTTTCTTTATAACAGTTTTTTTCATATGAGAGCAGCGTCTGGAATTCTTTCCTATTGGTCATTTGACCTATGGAACCCAGAGAACACCAATCACAGGTCAGGTTGGCTGTTTTGCTGATCACACTTCCTAGTACAGTATCTCTGCCATTGCCTGTTTAACTGTCCCTAAAAAGGAAATCAGCTAAATTTCAGGACCCCGACGGACAGGAAATAGAGGAAGTTAAACAAGTTGAAAGGTGGCGGTGCATTTCGTGCAGTTGAACCACTAAGTCATCAAAACCTCACTGAGAATCGAGAGCAATGAACTGCTGACAGGAACTTTTGCTGAATTCTTTTACATATATATATATATATATATATATATATATATATATATATATATATATATATATATATATATATATATATATATATATATACACACACATACATACACATATATATATATATATATATATATATATATATATATACATACATACATATGTACACACATATATATATATACATACATACTGTATATATACATACATACATATACATACATACATACATATACATACATATATATACATACATACATACTTATATATACATACATACTTATATATACATACTTATATATATATACACATGTATTCATACATACATACATATAAATATATATACATACATATATATACATACATATTTACATATATACATATATATATACATATACATATGTACACATACATACCCTAATGTAGTTTAAATAGAGGATAACGTTTTGAAACACTGAACTTAAGGTAGAATTCCCAGAAGTTTGGAACTCTCAAATTCAGAGAACCATTTCAAAGATGTCAGTGTCTTCAATGGTATTTACGGCTCTGCAGGATACAAAAGGATCTCCATGAAGTCTTTAATGGTTTATAGGGAATGCTATTCGAACAAAATATCTTAACCATCAGTCCTAAATTATCTGCATCAACTCATGAATCCAGTGATGTGGTGGCTGACTCGGGAACCTATGTTACACGTGTGGAGTAACCCCAAGTCCGAAGTGAATCTGGTCTCATCGGTCCTCTAAATTGTTGGTCCATATTGAGCGTAAAACCAGTCTCACATAGTAAAAAAGTTCTTTCTTCAAGAGAGTGAAATGTGTGTTAGAACCTCCCTGAACATCTCAAACAGATGATTCACTGTCCAGCGTTGTTCTGATTATTTGTTTATCGGGTTTATTACAATTTAGTTAAGGTGATAATTTCTACCAGTTATATCATTTTACTCACAAAAGGTACAGTACATGGGATCATGGTGTCACCACTAAAAAGAAACATAAGCAGTCATACTGGAAACAAAGTCGAATTATTGATCTGATACTCAAAAATGGACGTCCTGGATTGTATTTCATACATGTTTGCCTCTGGCTTTAATTGAATACAATATGGGACTATTCATTTATGTTTACACTGCACTTTAGCTACACTTATTTTTATTCTGTTATAGCTCATTTTTAAATTTTACTTTTTAGATTGTATTCTATAAAAAATGTTTACATTGTATTTTTTCTTTTCTTTTGCCTTTTATGTCTTATGTTAAGCACTTTGAGTTGCTTGAACATGCGTAGTTTTAATGCAGGGCTGCTAAAGTTTTAAGGCTTATTAGAAGCCACTCGCTGCTCAGTGGTAAATAACACTACGATACAGGATTTTGCCACTCTGAAAAGTTGTCACGACAGCATTAATTTCATTTTTCATCATAGAAATCACAAGGTAAACAGTAGCAGGCTAAACAAGCAAAGCACATCAATGCTGATGATCTATTATTGATGATCACTGCACTTCTAGAAAGAAATCTCTTGAAACCTAATATGTATTGAAATGCAGAATACACTTACACCACTGGCACATTTTTTAAGTTGTTGTATGACACTTAAGATTTTTGGATTAATATAACATATTAAAATACTGTACATATTTGCAGTGACTGTGTTGATTATAGCGCCCCAACAGAAACACGAGTGACTAGCATCTTGTCAGGCAGACTGGTTTCTGGTTTAATTGCTGCGTCAGCTGAAATGTGTGCAGACTGCGGTCAGACCCTGCTGATCTTCAAGGATTCAAACCGCTGTCGCTACACCAAACAGGATTCTTACAGTGCACGTAGAGTTTTCATTCCCCTTTAATAAGACAACATGGAACGTAAACATTGGCAGGGTCCAACTCTGTCTGGCTTCCCATTTGTCGATAATAATGCACAAAAAACAATAAAATAAAACAAAAATATAAAAAATAATACTCAATGATAATACTAAATATGACATTTAAGAGCTATTTTTGGAAATGTGAGGATATTTCTGTTCAGTACAAAATCTGCTTCAAAATTGAAAACATCTGTCTGTCCCAAAACATTATTATATTACTTTATTTTCCTAAAAAACTTTGATATACAGTCCAATAATACTGCTTAATCACTTACAATGTGCAAAGGAATAAAAGGGCAGATTGTGCCGAGCAGCTGTTTGTGTGTGGTGTGTGTGTGTGTGTGTGTGTGTGTGTGTGTGTTTGTGTGTGTGTGTGTGTGTGTGTGTGTGTGTGTGTGTCGACTCATCCAGAGCCAGACTGTAAAAAATAGTTTTTTGGTTTTAAGAGCAACTTAACATAAATAGCAAGTAAATCAGACAGCTTTGGAGTTGTTAGGCTAAGGCTAAGCTAGGTTAGCATGACCTGGATTTCTATTTGTCCTGGACACACAGAGATAGAACTGTTGTACATCTTTTAATCTGGCTCTGGAGGGGACAGATAACAGGAGGATTTACCAGAAATTAAAAACTGTTCCTTTAAGGTAATGTTGATTAAAATGTAGATTAACTCCTGTGGTCTGCAGCGCCCCCTGTTGTGCAACACCCGTCTGTCTGTCTGTCTGTCTGTCTGGTCATCTAACACCTCTGTAAATCTGCTCCATGTGAGACGCTTTACGAGAAGGTAAAGTTGTGCCTGAAGCTCCCACTATTCAGGCTCTGTGTGAGGTCACAGATCTGTCATGGCAGTCTGGTATCTGTTGATTCTGTTTTTTTCTGAAGTGGACACCAAACGGTGTTTGAGCAAAGCCACGTCCCTTTCAGCCATAGTACGACTCAAGGCTCCATTATGCATCAAACTGAGTGCTCGTTGGATCGTCTGAAACCACCTCCGAATCCAACAGTCACCAGTAGACCCCATTTAAACTTCATTCTTCACACAATCAAGGTTTCTGTCACTTTTCATGTGAACTACCAAACATGATGACTGCCTTCAAGTAGAGACCAAATGTAAATCATTATCCCAGTTTGATTAGTTACTTGCATCTCGCACGTCTCCCTGGTGACGGGCTGCATGTCAGTGTGACCATTCATAGGAGCTCGGAAAAGCTTTGCCTACAGACCGGGTCAGACAACACTTTGTACAAACGTCTCTGTTTAAAGCATATAGAGGCTTTTAAACAGCTAGCCAAGCCCTGAATCTGTGTGTGTACGGTCATACGACGACTCCACCTGCCAATCAGCTCCCAGCGACCAACACTCATCGATCAGTACGACATCCACCAATCAGCCGGTGAGCTCCACAGGAAGCTCCCGGCTGCACAGCGCCTCCCACTGGCGAGCGAGGAGTGAGATCAGCCTCTCTCTGCTGTCCGCGCCGGGGACAAAGACGCACCACTGCACCTCGCCCTCCGCGCCACTGCTGGCTCCGCCCCCTCTGGGCGAGGCCTCCTCCCCTGCTGCGGCGAAGTGGTCCATGGTGAGGTGGCAGAGCAGGTCGGGACCTGGCAGGTCATCGAACACAAGGGTCAGAGCCTGAGGGTACGTCTGGTACCCTAACAGGACCCGGTCGAGGTCCCGGATCCTCCGAGCCTCTCGCAGCTGGTACCGCTCCCTGTTGGAAGACACAAGGGTGACTACTACCACACTGTCAATATGACCCTTTTCACATTGTTATTTCATACATTGTTATTATGAAATTAATTAAACATGGTGTGTTTTCATTTGTTAAGTTTATTATTAGGCATGCTGGCTGATCAGGACATTTTCTAATGCATTTGTATCAGCTGTGAAGCTCAGCTGATGGGGAACTCAGCTCAAACACTGGTACAGGCTCCTCGTAATCGACTCAGTGAGTCAGGAAACGGCAGAGCAACACACTCTAACAGCAAGCAGCAGTTCCAGTTAATGATCTCCACACTAACAGAGAGTGATGCAGCAGATCTGCTCCGCCTCTGGGCTGAGGAATCGGTCGCTGCTTCTGTTTCAGCAGCATGTTTTCTCATGTGGGTCTCAGAAGTGCTACGCTTTGTTAAATCCGGTTCATATTTCCTACCGTTATAGATCCATAATGACAAATCTTATACAGCCATCCATATCTGATGATCAGTGACTAAAACAGGTCAGGTGATGGCTGTTTCCCTGGAGGGAGAAAACTTTGTGGGCAGGATTAAGAAAGCCAGACTAAGGTCCCAAAAATGGGCACAGGTGTAGAGGTTGTTAATAATCATCTTACAGAATTAATGGCTCTTAAATCGACACATTTATGCCCCAATCTAATGAAAATGTTGTCAACGGGCCAGCTACGTCAGTCACCGCTGATTGGTTAAATATCCCCCTCCCAAACAGAAAACAGCTAACATGAACATGACGTCAGACTGAAGAATGAAGTGAAATCTTTGATCCATGCATGTCTGTTTTTAGGCTTCAGTGAATATTGATCTTAGCTTGGTATATTTTCTCCATGTCCCTGTGACTGAAGAACAGTCTACGTCACACACAGCACTTCAGACAGTCAGTGTCTCCTCTTCTTCCTCGTTTCATGCAGGCGAGACAGTTTTTTTTAAAGCTTTCTGCCAAAGACCCAACTCTGCTGCGTTCAGATTCTGTTTAAAGTTTGTCGGCCCTGCCTCCCGAACCTGAAGCCGTCTATAGCTATGTTTCCATCCTCACGTTTTTACCCAAATTAAGTGATATTGAATGAAAAATGTCTTATGGAAATAGTAAAAATGGATGGAAATTCATGAATAAAGGAAATACGTTTGGTCTCATCAGATTTGATCTTGATCGATGTACGGCTTATGCGATAAACGCTGACGGAAGCAATATTTACCGACTAAATGATGAATTGCGTTTAAGTTTAAGTTTAGGTCATTTTATGGTTGCAACCCGCCACAAAATGAAGAAGTTCAAGTTCAATTCCAGCCAGTGTTTCCGCTCTGTTTGCACACATGGCGGGTGCCAACACAGACAGATGGAAGTGGATGGACGAGGAGACGAGTCTAATTTGCTTTAAAGCTGTTGGTTGGAAACACATTTCACCCGTTTTAGTCACATGAGTTTTTTTCACCAAACTTCAGATAATTAGATTGACAAGTGGATGGAAACTTAGCTACTGTAAATAATTCAGCTCCTAAGTGACTCCCCTGGATAATGATAGGCAAAGGTTTTGAAATGCTGTGGTACAGGAAGGGAAGGACTTCCTGTGTGCTCACCTGGAGGGAGGTTCTTTGGCGAAGTCGGGCAGAGGATAGCTGACGTAGTCCTCGTCCAACAGGAAGACGTCAGTGCTGGTCAGGATCAACGTCCTGGGCTGGAGAACAGGGGACGGGCTGGAGCCAGAACCGGAGGCGGAGTGGCCTGAGAGAGTGGAGCCCTGGCTGGGCAGGCTGCTGGGGATCTGGACCTGGAGAACAGAGTACTAATTATCCTAAAAGTGAGTTTAAAATAACGATCCTAAACAGAAGCAAATACAGTGCAAGTAATGTCTGTTACACGGATGTTTTTGTTTAGCCGCTTGAGAGCAATGGAAAAAAGTTGTGAACAAATCACTGACATGATTATTCCAATATACATTACACAGCATTAGCATGTATTTGGTGTTATGGCTGCACAATATGAGGAAAATATCTAATTGTGATTATTTTGACTGATATTGCAATATGATTCACAGTATTGGAGGGAATGATCGTTTTTGTATAATTATTCTCCTTTTCATTGAAAATTATTAACCTGAAAAATGATTAAAGTGTGATTTCTGCAAGAATCTGTACCAAACAAAGATTATTTTGAAGATTTGTAGGCCGGGACGTCTCTGCAGCACCACAATACTCCATTATGAATGGTTTGACACATATTTTGCCTTTAACAAATTGGCACTTTTGCAACTTGTCGTCTCCTCTGATTTGGATATTACATGAGTGCATGTTGCGATTTCGATAAATTAGTGATTAATTGTGCAGCCCTAACTGGGCTCATGTTTGTGTCAAACTAGTGAAGTTAAGTATATTTAAATATTGGCTATTACTCTTTTAGCTCTTGTTTAATTTCTTCTAACTCCTGAAAATGACGCTATGAGATAGGTGAGAGTGAACCGAAAGTTAGGTTAAAGGCTGGAAAATACAAAACACTGAGCTGAAAGACGTTCTAAAGCTCTGTAGGGCGGAGGGGAGTGGTAGAGTCACGTAGTGGCAGTCGTGATCCTTCGCCTAAATTAAAATATCAATTACAGACGCTGTAGTCTGGCTCAATGGATGTACATTGCAGGGATAAAGCCTGACATCCAGCGAGTCTCCTTCCTCTCTTCCAGGTTACTCTACCCAGACTACCCACAGACAGGCGGTGTAGCCGGATCAAACTCCATCACTACCACAGCTGTGGAGAGAGGTCTGGCAAGGAGAGACTATAGAGGCTTAAAATGAATAGTTCAACATTTTGAGAAATATGCTTATATGCTCAGTATTGATACACCTTCCAATGTCCCTGAGCTCATGATCATCTTGTGTGTTTAATGTGCAAACAATAAAAAAAAAAATCTAATATTTTTTTTCCAGGGTGGAGTTACCGTATGTACTATTTTTCTAACAACAAATTTGAGGTACCTGTACTTTACAGTCTTGGCCACTTTCTACTTTTACTCCACTACATTATAGAGAAAGATTGTAATTTTTACTCCACTACATTACAAATGTTTGCACTTACAATATAAATTATTAAACTACCCAACAATATATTGGCCTACAAGTACTCTTAGCTGATTTTACACTCAGTTGAATGACAGAGCTGTTTTAATTGTTTCTAGTTTTAAAATGTGGGGATGTTTCTGAATAAGTTTTGCTTTTTTATTTTTCTGATGATAGTTACATACTTTTACTTAAGTAACATTTTCAATGCAGGACCTCTACTTGTAACAAAGTACTTTTACAGTGGGGTATAAGTACTTTTACTCAAGTAAAGAAGCTGAATAAATCTTCCTCCACTGACTGTGCCTGTACATTGACCGAAAACTAAAATCTATCAATCATCGTTTGTTTCTGACAACCTGGCCCTTAGCAGAGAAGCACCGGGCTGGTGAATACACTGTTGCTTGTCTTGAATAGTTCTAGCAAGTTAACTTCCCTGAAAACACAAAAGTACAAAAGGAAGAAGTTACTGACCTGGAAGACCAGCAGGTACAGCAGGACGTTGAAGGAGCGCGAGGGCGTTGACGCTGCGCTGGCCGGAGTCTTCCTCTCTGCCACGATGAAGGTCAGGTCTCCCATCTCCTCCTCACTGGGATAAATAAACTTCACCCTGCTGCTGTGGACCAGCTCATAGTTCTGCATCTTACCTGCAGGGGGAGACAAAATCACACCTGTCACCATCTTCAGTGTAACAACAGGTCAGCAAATTAGATTACTCTTTCTCACTCAGTCAGAAAATGTGTTCTAATTTTCACAGATACAATAAGGATTGCATGACTAAAATAGCATTTCAACAAATGCTTGTCAAGACAAAAACATCAATAGTTTTCCTTTTTTAAAAGAAAAGAGTACATTTACAACCTAGATAAATATTCAATTGGAATGGTCATGTTATAATTTGTACAAAAGGAGGGCTACAACAGGGCTGAACAACTGTGACTCAAATCTGATTCACATATATTATTTGAGAATATGATACGGTTTTCTCTCTAGTCACTATTACAGAGTGAGACGGTTTCATTAAAGGTCCCACGGCATGAAAAGGTCACTTTCTGAGGTTTGAAATGTTAGAAATGGTGATAGGTGTAAACCAAGCCCTGGGTATGCTGCTCTGCCTTTGAGAAAATAAAAGCTCAGATGGGCTGATCTGGAGGATCAAAAGGTTACCTCCCCTTTCTCCGCCCATGAGAGAGAGACATCATGGATGTCAAATGAGCAAAGTGGCAGCTGGTCCCTGGCCACACCCCCAGCCTCCACCTTCAGATACAGCATGAGGGGACCACTTAGGTCTATATAAAAGAGACTTCAGATACAGTATCAGGAGACCACTAAGGTCAATATAAAAGAGACTTCAGATACTGTATTAGGGGACCACTAAGGTCTATATAAAAAGAGACTTCAGATCCAGTATTAGGGGACCACTAAGGCCTATTCAACAGCATCCAAAGAGCATCATGTCATGGGACCTTTAAGAGTGTTGCATAATGGGTTGCTTGGGCCTTGATGTTGCTGGGCTAGAAGGTTTCTTCACGTCCGTTAGTAGTGCATATTTTTGTCAGCCATATTAAAATCAGTGTGCTTAAGGAGTTTCTAACAACTTGTGTGAAGTGTTTTGGAGGAAAAGTTAAAAGCGTCTCCTGGCATCTTTTTAGCAGAACGTTTGTCACAATAAAAAGCTCAAAGAGATGAAGTATGATAAAAATACTACGTCAGGTAAATTAATTCTGACCCCTTCTAAGATCCTGGAAGGAGAGAGTGCAAGTACTGACTGATAACAGCTTGGACAAACATGTGGGATTTAGGTCATAAAGTGTTTCCTGTTTCACTTTTACAACAGAAAAGAATTTCATGGTTGATTTAAATACCTAAATCTTGGGTAACATGTATCTTGGATTAAATAATGAGAAACAAAACAGTAGAAGGAATGAGGAAAAAACAGGACCAATCTGTTGATGGACTGAAAAGAACCAGCTGCATCCACAGATTAAAGAACACACAGATCTAGTCCAGTGACCACTGGACTAGATCTGTGTGTTCTTTAATTCAAAATGGATCCCACGCTACAGTGTTTGTAGAGTATTTCATTTGAAGTATTTCTTAATATTTTCTTTTAAATGTGAACAATGATAAACATGACCTGTGATGTTTTATTCAAAAGGTTTCCAAAAATCTCCAGGAAAAAGCTGTTGAAAACAAAGGAAGTTGTCTTACATCGGGCCAAAAATATCTGTTTATGTTGCTTCTGTAATCTCCTTCCCTCTATCACAGTCGTTCCCATTACGGATTTTTATGCAGTCAGGCAACAGATATTTTAGGGGAAAGCGTGTTCGATGGAGGATCGCCAACAGGTTGTTCAGATAGGAGTTGATCTTTCTTCAGAGTGTCCCAGCGGGGGTTACCTGTGTTGGTGTTGGTGAACTGAGAGTAGAAGTCCTGATCTGATGGCTCTGGAGGAGGAAGCTGCTGCTGCAGACTGAGAGCCGACATGAGCTCCTGAAGGAAGACCCCCGTCCCATAACTGTCCCGGCTGAGACAGCACACGATGTGATCGGCTGAACGACCTGCAAGCAGACACAGACACAGAGAGAGAGTCCAAAGGCAATGATGAAAATTTTTATTTTGGTTTACATACATGAAAAAAAAAAATAATTCTAACAATTTGCTACCATAGCTAACCGAAAAATAGACTGAAGCCAAGGCTTATTTTGTTGCTTTCTTATATTTCCCATAGAATCACCCAGAAATCCATCAAAATTAAACTAAATACATGAGTACAATCCTAGTAATTTTAATCAAATTACCTCATAAAACCTTAATTATTTTAGATAGATGGTTAGAGGGCGACAGCGTAGAATCAGCCTTAAGCAGCAGTTTGATATGAATGTGTAAGAGCTCTGCAAACACTGGGGACAAGAAGTGTGTACATCATCCACTGACCTACAACTCTGAAGTATTGGTCGAACAGTCCCACGTTGACAGACAGCAGATCAGACAGTCTAATGGACAGACAGCAGCACAGACAGACGTCGGAATCTCCAGAGTCCATTATGTCCAACACTGACAGACAGATCGAGATAGAGAGATGGAAAGAGATACAAAGAGATTTAACAGGCACACTGATGTTCACTACACACCAGAAAGCATGACATGAAAGTTAAAGAGAAACTGCTGCCTGCTGTTCTTCCACCAGTACAATCTTAGGGGTAAAAAAAGCTAACTTCATTAGTTTATATATCTGATTCCCCATTAGTTTAGCATTGCCACACCTGGGGACCATGGGAGAAGAAAAAAACAACAACAATTAGAATTGTGGTTAATAAATCAAAGTAAGTGGAAAATAATATTATTAACATATGCGCATATATACTTCATTGCATTTGGTCTATAAGTGTCAAGAAGATGATATACAGCTGTGTGTTCAACTGATTTATACAGCTGAGAGTTTTAGTATATGGTAGTATACGTTGTACTAGCAGTACATATCGTATATGTAACTGTATTAAATGTAAAATGTATATGTATTAAAGTAGTGGTGACTCTCTTTCAATTATGTAATTGTAAATGTAATCTTTTCTCACTCTGACTGAACCAGTCACATCAGTTAATCATACCTGAGTGATGGCCAAGTGTGGAGGCGGAGTCTTCCAACAGGAAGTAGATTGTGTCAGTGGAGAGCAGCAGACAGCAGGTGAGCTCAGACTCTGGAGACTTGTAGAGAACCACAGACAGCCACAAGACCTGTCTCACCTCCTCCACCTCAGACTGATACAAAAAAGTAAACAAGTGGAGCCGGAATTTAAACAAAGACGGCACAAAATGTGGGTTTTCCTGACATTAAAAGTGATCTATGCAGTGGGAAAACGGTCTTTCTTCAAGGTCACACTGAAAAAAAACAAGTGGGTTTCATCACTGGTCAGAAATCTTCTAAATAGAACGGACTTGAGTCATCTGACGTCCTTGTATGAGGTGACTTTCTGTTTCTTCATTGACTGTTGTGTCACAGCTTGACTAACTCTACATGCGGCCCTTGGCTCTGCATAAACTAACAAGGGCAAGGTGGCAAAAAATTGAAGGTAAAAAATTGAATAAAATAGAATATTAAACGGCAACTAATTTGATATTTGATAACTTTAAGTGACGTTTACAGCATCATCTATTTATTTCCTGACATTCTAGAGACCAAAGACAGCCAGTACTGCACACATTATTCTCTAATTCTGTGTTGAACTCAGTGTTGTACTTTTATAATGTACAATATTTGGGTATCTACAGGCTTGTGCCTAAAAACATTACAGTGGCAATAAAAGGGTGTGTGTGTGTGTGTGTGTGTGTGTGTGTGTGTGTGTGTGTGTGTGCGTGTGCGTGTGTGTCCTACCACTGCTATATATCTGTGGAAGTAGGTCAGCAGCTGCTGTTCTCCAAGCCCAGCCAGAAGCTTCAGCCCTGGGGAGAGACCTGGGGTGAGGTGGGGGGACGGCTGGTTCTCCTCCACCTGGAGGCGAGAGGAGTCCCAGCTGAGAGAGAGAGAGAGAGAGAGAGAGAAAGAGAGAGAGAGAGAGAGAGAGAGAGAGAGACGCAAGGAAAATATGTAAAAATAATCAACAGAAAGAGGTAATCTCTAAGGACTAATAAAGAGTTGTTGTGTAGGATGTTGTTGTTAATGCAGAGCCACTTGCGTCCTTGTTAAAGTCCTCCAGTTGCGTCCTCCAACTAAAATTTATTCTTGCAATGGATGTGCCCGCTCAATGTGACAAAACCAATGCCTAGACAAAGCAGCTGTGTCGGGAGCACAAAGGTCCCAAGGGCCGCTGTTATACAACCACCTTTTTTTTAGTTTCATAAAACATACTTAAATTCAGAAATATGTTGGATATGTGCTCACTCAGGAGCATGTAGAGACACATTGGTGTAAACAAACGTACAGAGCTGTCCATTTGTGATTAGATCACTCAACACATTTTTTAAACCAGATATCAACAGGGCCTTAATCAAAGTATAAGCATGATTTCAGCATGCAGCTCTAAGTGCAGGGACAACAAGAATAATTACACGGAGAGAGAGATCTATGTTAAACAAAACAGAAGAGCTTCAGACGTCTACCTGCTGGTGCTGTGTGATGTCCTTGTACTGGTCCAACAGCACTGGTCTGTGGATCCGTGACGGCCTGAGAACACAAACACAACAACAACAACGTTTAAAGCAAACCATCAAGGGTCAAACTAAATTAAACCACCAGCTGAAATAAGAACAGAGGAAAAGGCCCTTCTTGGTCTGAGTGCATAAGCACCGACAGGTAGTTGGTCTTCACCTTGCTGTGGACAGGGCCTGCAGGGCTGGGGCAGGGCGATCATCTTCAGCCCCTCCAGAGAGGCTCTCCGCTGGCTCAGCTCCCCCAGAAAGGAGCTCCTGTTCTGGGCCAGAGGGAAGAGCAGCAGCAGCCTCTGACCGCCCAGCAGCAGCTCCACAGTGTGACTCCTCCTGGACACAACATGGTGGTTAACACACAGATAATAACAATAGAACAAAGAAACTAAAGAGTAGAGCAAACATTAATGAGAACATTAAATGTCTCAATAATCCCTTTTGGCCTTTTAGTCTGTTTTACAAAGAAAATCATCTTTGTGTGCCACTGGAATCATTTTAATAACTTTTACTCCAACGTTTGCCCTCTCATTAACATAATGTGCAAAAATAGATGTAGTGTCATTTTATAAATAGGTAAACCTAGTCAAGTAAAACAAAATGTTATACGCTTATTTAACCTATGTGCATGTTAACTGATAAACTCAGAGGTCAGCACTGAATGGAAACGGTAAAGCAGAAGACAAATTAACTGTGAAGTACACTATGATTATTTTGATTCAGTTCAGTTTGCTTATTAAGGATTCAGTTGAATCAGATAACTATCAAAAGCAACCTATCAGAAGTAATACTGGAATATTACTTATGGAATATTTCCTTATTCCATAAGTAAGCAACACTGGTATTAATTTCAGTGTAAAACATGAAAAGAATGGGAAAGTAAAAAGTTCACTATTTATCAATAAATATACCAAGCCTACTTACTGCTTGCCCAAACCCCGGCAAACAGAGATAAACATACAGATGCTACTGTCAGTGTTTTATTCCAATAAAGTTTACTGCAGACACACAAGTACTTTCAAATCGTACAAACTTAAGACAAACAAGTATGGTACTTTGTTTTTTGGCAAAAACAAACAATTAGACACTTTATAGTTTTTTTTCACATGCTGTTGCAACAACTAGTAACGTTAGAAAAACTACAACACCACACCGGATCTAGCTGGACCGGAAACAAAACAACAGGCACGGCGCACACACACCGTTTGGGCTCTGGACCCGGCCAAAGTGTAGTAACGCTACGTTTTGAGTGGATGGCGAGCTCGAGACACTAAAATAGACGGCAATAAGATTCTAGATGGAAAGTTCACTTTTAAAAAGTTGCCAAATATTCCATTGACAAAACGGAAGTGTGTGTTTGGTCGTTGTGAACTGAGCTATCATCGCAGCACGGCCAGTCTGAAATACCACCTGATGGCCCGGCACACTGCTGATGCCGAGCTGAATGAACTGAAAAGTGCATAAAAACGCTTTGTGCCGTAATGTGAAATGCTGTAATTTCATGTTGTTAAAATGGATTTTCTAAAAGTGGTATCATTCAGGAACCGGTATTGAAGTATATTGGTATTTGGTACCGGTATCAAACATTTTTGACCGATATCCAGCCCTACAGTCTATAGAGTTAAACCTTCATTAGTCCAATCCCATCCTCTGTACCTGTGGTGGTGTTTAGGGTCGGGACAGGAGGTGTTGCAAGTTCTGTTCCCGACCTGAGAGGCGCTCTCTCTGGGGTGAAGCATCACGGAGCCGAGGGGTACACGAACCAGCCTGCAGCCGGAGGAGGAGGAGGAGGAGGAGGAGGAGGAGGAGTGATGAGGGTCAGCCGGCCGCCTCTCTCTTTCTGCCAGCTCTCTGAAATCCATCTTCAGCACCCAGAGGTGTCGGTGGGTGAGAAAGAGGAGAGAGAGGAGGTTGGGGTCCTCTCTCTTGGAGAAGATGTCTGACAGGAGCGGGTGAGTGTCCGGGGCAGACGAAGAGGAGGGGAGGAGGAAAGCAGGATAGCCTCCCTGGGCTCCCTGACTCTCCTCCAGCTCCCAGGAGTTGATGAGTGAGCGGGGGAAGAGCTGAGGAGTGTTGGGGGGCTCCGGGTCAGTCTGAGACTTCGCTGCCTGGAGAAACAAATGACAAGGTTTTTGTTTTCTAAAGTGCAGACATAATGACAGACAGACTACCAGACAATACCTGTGTCCTTTGTGTTGAGGCATCTTATACATGTTTCTAAATAATAATAATAATAATAAAGCGGAAAGTAAAGCTCTGTTTGACCTAATTACAGACTAAACTGTGTCAAATAGCTTGTATCATTTGACTTGGATTTTGTTACATTTAACTGTGTCAATTGTATTTCTTTACTTGGGTAAAATTTCAAAGTACTGAACAGCACTGCACCCTACTGGGAGAAAGTCATATTTAAAACAGCATTTGATTTGAACACTTAAGCTAAGGAAATACTTGTTAATATAATCAAAACTGAAAAATGTAACTGAAAAAGAATATCTCCTTTTCAAATGTCGGGACTTTAAGTGGCCCCTGTGCTCCTCTCTGACCTGGATCAGCACTGTCAGCTCGCTCCTGATCTGCCGGAGCTCCTCTGCCTCGAAGAAGATGTACCAGCGGGTCGCACCGGCTCGGAGACCGAAGGCCAGGCAGGAGTCAGGGAGCTCGGCCTGGGAGGAGAGCTGGAGCTGGGAGTACGGCAGCAGGAGGTCCACCCGCAGGCTGGACAGCACCTCCTCGACGGGAGGCTTCTGCTCCTGGTCTGAGAACCGGAAAAACACATGGCTCTTACAATTTCAAAATCATTTCTGCACCTGCAACATCTCTACCATAGTGTGTCATTTACTGTGTATTAGGGCTGACAACGTTTATGTCAGTCAATCATTTTTTCTAGATTTACGGATTACTCAGTAGATAAAATGTATCTTTTCATTGCTTGTTTTGTCCGACCAACAGTCTAAAACCCAAAGATATTCAGTTTACTATCACATGGGGGTGGGAATCTTTGGGCATCTCACGATTCGATTCCAATTCAGATGCCAATGATTCGATTCTATTTTTATTTTTTTAAGTCTTCCATTCCTAAGCCTTAAACATTCTTGTGAAAGTCACTTCCTCTCACAGTGATCTTCCATGTCAGAGAATCAGTCATGTTTAAAGACGGAGAACTGGCTTCTTACAACACGAAACATGAGGTGGTCACATGTGATAAAGTAGATTTACAGCCTTCATGTGTTCTGCCTAATTATTTTTTGCATGTCTCATTAGATCATGTGTATATACAAAACATTTATTTTTTCCTTTTGGCCATTTTTGTGTGTTTTTCTGCACCCTTGCCTAAACTCTAAGTTGTCACTCTCTTTTCTGATCCGTACATGTCTGGAGACAGTAACTTTTAAATAAAAATCAACACTTTTTTTTTTTTAATTAATCAATTATTAACTCATCAGAATCCAGCATCGAATCGTTTTAGAGACACTCGTGATGCATTTAAGAATCGATTATTTTTCCCACCCCTACTATCACATGAAGAAAAGAAAGCACCAAGTCCTCATAGTTGAGAAACTGAAACTAGGAAAAGGTTTTTGACAATTATCTGCATATTAAAGTTATAATACATCCGAGGTATAGGTTTGTAAACACACAGTGTTCAAAGTTACCCCCTCCTTGCCGGCTTAACAGCCAGAGAGAGCTGGGTGGGGAATGAAGAGAGCCAGCGCTGGACAAAGCAGTGATTCAGAGGAAGAAAATGTTATCTCCTGACACCCTTTTATGTTTGACCGTTAATTAACAACCATGGTGGATTTACATTGACTATCGGGCCTTGTTTAATGGCTGCTGATGAGTTTTATGATGAAAAAAAAGAAAGGGGAGGAAGACAAAGACTTTGGGAGTACTGTCTGATTTAAACACACAGTGGAAAAAGAAGTGTCCCTGAACTACTTGTTAGTTATCGCTTGGTTAATATTCCGGTTACATTAGGGAGGCCTCAGATGAACTCAGATTAATTCATTCAACAGATGAATTAATCTGAAAAAACAGAGCAGAGCAGAAATGTGTTGGTATCCAGACAACAGGCTGATCGTGTGCTTACCTGTGTCCTGATTGGTCCGTGTGAAATCATCTGATAGGTGTAGCAGGCCCAACAGCCGGTCCGTCAGCACCAGGCACGCCTCCTTCTGCTCCACCTCCTCCTTCACCTGAAGACAGTAGCACCACAGAACCCTGCTGACCTGCACCTCCTCGTCCTCCTCGTCTTCACACAGCTCCCCCTGGGGGCCCCTGGGCTCCTCTGCAGGAGGAACAGCCAGCGACGTGGAGGAGGAGGAAGAGCAGACCGTCTCCTCAACGGAGTCATCAAGACCCATCTCGAAATATCCGTCCCTGGAGCTTGGACTGGAATAAGGAGCATAAAGCAGTGGCTGAATTTAGAATCATGCTTTTGTAGGTATTGTGTCATTAAAGCACTTATACATAGATATTAGGGCTGAACAACATGAGGAAAATATGCTATGTTAAATATTGCGTCATGACGGTATTGCATGCAAAAAGATATTAAAGTGTACTCAGTTCTACACTTCTTCTGCTTTCAGTATTCTGATGAAATACAACATACTGCTTGTTAAATTTGAAACAAATTAAAGGAAATCATTTCCTTTTATTGAACAAATTGAACGTTTAATTGAATATAAAAGGCCACTACTTAAAAGATTACATTGTACATGTTAACTTTGGGAGTGCAGTTTTCTACTGATATTTTGATATTTGTTTTGTTTATTTCCCACGTCCTCATTGTATATTAAAACACAATTTCATGAGGTACAATGATCATAAACAGGCCGCGTGAAAGGCTTTCTTTCAACTTACACAAAAAGTTTGCGATATGGGAATTGCAATAAGCCGTAAACATACAAAAACAAAAAAACGGATGGGCAACCCTCATAGATATTGTACAAAAATACAAACTTGTCATTTATTGGACACATCCTCATCTCCGAAACTGCTGTAAATCCCCAAAAATATTGTGAATTTCTAAACAAGCAGGGACATCTCATAATCCCAGAAACCCGTGTGACCTTTGGGAAAACAGTTTTTTAAAGATCTCTTGACCCTTATTCTGTGCACTCCCCATTTCTGTGGAAATAACCTCACGTTATCCTGACCTTTCCTTTAATGTAAACCCTCACTGCTCGAGTGGAGTGATTAGTCTTATTTTTTTATTAATTTCTCTAATAAACTTAATCAATCACCCAATCAAATCGCACACATCAGTGAGAATATGAGGAGCTCTAAGAACCCAGCGGGGGAGTATCATCAGGAAAAGGGACTCAATGCAGAAACATCTTCACATTTTAGAAACTGGAAACGATCCAAACTGTTGTGTCAACCTGCTGCACCTGTAGGACGTTATATTGTTGGTTAGTTTCATTTATAATAAAACATCGTATTTATAACCTACATGTGTTTTGTGTGGAAAAATCTTAATGTGTAAAGTAAAAAGGTGTCAGATGAATGTAGTGGAGTAAAAAGTAGAATATCTCTCTGAACGGTAGCGGAGTAGAAGTAGAAAGTGCCAAAAAAGGAAAAGACTCAAGTAAAGTACAAGTACCTCAAATGAGTACTTGAGTCCCAGAAATCCAGGAAACCATAAGACACTAATGAAGATGCATTAATTTGTGAGAGATCTCAGGAACCATCGGGCCCCCCAGAAACCAGTGAGAGAAGGTTGCTGGTTAAATTACCTGGGACTTCCCACCTCAGTGCCCTCTACGTGGGTCTGAATCTCTCTGGATTCAGACCTCTTCTCTTCCTCCCTCTCCTCCTCCTCCTCCTCCTCTTCTTCCTCCTCCTCTTCCTCCTCCTCCTCTTTTCTCTTCTGCTCCTTCAGGGTGGAGCTGAGAAGCTGGGAGAGCTGGGTAATGAAGTCTTTGTTGAAGGAGGAGAGGGAGAGCAGGTGAGAAGGGAGTAGAGGACTGCAGGCTGCGCTGCAGGAGAAGCAAGTGGTTCCAGGTGGTCTGGAGGAGGAAGAGCAGCAGACACAACTGGAGGAAAGAGAGAGGGATGGAGACCTTTTTTATTTTCTCATCATTCATGTTCATGCACTCCTGTTGTCCCGTTAGCTCATTTCACTTCCACAAACACCCCTATCATTATTTAACATTATTACATTTAATGTTCCTAAATGTCAGTCTTTTGTCTTACTGTTGTATGTCAATAAAGCCTAATTTAAAAAAAGAAAAAGAACAAAAAGAGCATGTGACATTTAAGAGGAGCAGTAGCTGCGCCTGCTGTTGTAAAACTACATCTGCCTCCATCTTGACTTCCTGCGACCCTGTTAGCAGCAGAGAGGCCTAAAGGACAACACAGTATCACCCGAGTTAAATTAATAAAATGACAACAGCAGCAACAGGAGCTTTACTGCAGTATTACTAGTACTTTGTACTTTTGCTTCTGCATTGAGTCAACGCCGTAACCCCGCCAACCCCTCTGCGTCTATGCCGGACCCTACGCCATAGCCCGGCC
>NC_048410.1:23752447-23763745 GCF_013103735.1 Etheostoma cragini
CCCCCCCCCGACTCATTTCCTGGTTCTCCTTCCCCATAAATAACATGAAATCAAGGAGAGGGTTAACTTCTCCTGCTAAAGATTTGCCACCTTGGTCAGAAAACACAGGGGAGACACTTTGTTTCTCTCGCTATGACTCTAAAGTCAAAGCTAATCGCTGCCAATCTCTCACTTCTCCCTCGCTCTAACATACACTCCCCCCACACACACACACCAGCACACAGGTACAAACCTCAGGCCACTTCCGTGGGCTACAGCAAAAGCTCTGTGTGGAGCCGCCGCAGAAGCATGAAACGGCCTTTACCGTTTCAGGCTTTGCAGAGGTCGTGGCAGTAATTGTAGATGTACAGATGTACAACTATTTGCTGTACATTTTAAAATATTTGCCAGGGCCTTTTTTAACCTCAACAGAGAAAAAGCTTTTAAGAATTAAAATCAATCCTCTAGGTTTTCTGATCCTCTCCGGTTTTAATTTGCAAAGCCAACACTTCCTCTTGGTAAATGCAGTAAAATGTTGCCTACAACAGAGTCGTCGCATACTCACCACTCTGCTTCTCTCACTTTAACGGTTTACTACCAATACTTTCCCAAAATTCAAACACCTCTACTGTCCCTCTTTCTTTTAAAAGCTATTGTCAATACTCAACATGGTGAAACATCACACTTCCTGTACAGGTGCTTCACATTAAAAGCTTGGCTCAAAAAGTTGAGTTATACTAAAAATTTATGTTTGGTAAATGATGGTATTTGATACTGACCAGACTGTATTTGTAGAATTAGAAGTAGTAGTAGTAGTAGTAGTAGTAGTAGTAGTAATAATAGTGCTTGTAGGAGCTCCACAGAGTGTGTGTTCAGACAGACTGGCAGACGGTTGTTGAACCTGCAGACAAACACACAACATGCAACATTTTACAGCCCAGCTGAAACAAACACAAATATCTAAATAATTTGACATATTCCTATCAAGACATATTATTATTAGTTTATTTAGATAGAGACAGACACATAGATAAGCCTAAACAGTCATCTGATGTACTGCATGTATCGGTGTTTTTAGCTGAAGCTAATTTACACTTGTCCATAGTAAGGCTTCTGTTTAAAAAAAATGTAATAAAGATTAACATTCTTAAAAATAAGATAGAGATGAAATAAAATGGATTACAGAAAGAGCATTGTTCAATGAGAAGCTGTAACACTCCTAATCTAACTGATTAGTTATATTTGTTGTCACATGATGCCTTCTTTACATAACATCAGATCTCAGTCAAACCGCTCTCTACTGAGATTCTATTGGTTGTTACTGCAACAGACGCCTCCCCTCCCTGGGGTTTCAGGTGTGTGTCGGACCTGGGGGTCAGCAGACAGGAGGTGTGTGTTGGCGTTAAAGCTTGCGGGGGGAGGTGCGGCGTTCACAGGAGGAACAGTGGGGGGAAGTGCAGCGTCTTCTCTGCTGGTCACATCTGGAACAGGAAACCAAAGAGATCGGTGAGGTGAGGCGCACGCTCTGCAAAGTCTGACTGATGTCCCACTGTTATGGCTGATCTTTTTGAACTGATTCTATCACTTGGTGCCACAACTTGACATCTTTAAATATGACTATTGATATGCAGAATCATTTGAGGGATGTGTGGATGGCTCCAGCTTCTAAAGTATGAATATGGGATGTGTGTTCCTGACAATTAGCAAAAACGCCAAACTTCCTTGATGCTTTTCTTTGTTTTTTATGATAGTTAAGTGAATATTTGGACAAAACAAAACATTTGAAGACAAAAAACTTGGGCTCGAAAGAAATTGTGATGGGCACATACACTGGACAAATAAAGGTCTTGAATCTTGAAAAAGGCTGCTCTAAGCTCCAGTTGTTCATGTGTACTCAGTTCTCATGCAGTTTGACTGAATCAAACTAACAAGCATTAATGCCACATAACAGTTAAACCCTGTTTCACTCCTAAATAAAATACTGACATGCACTTGGTTATTACGGTTAGATTTAGACATTCACACAAGATGCTTAGTGAGAACTAACAGGGGGTCAACCTCCAGCCAAACACTAGGGAACATAATCAGTCCCTGGTTAGTCGTTCTCCTGTTTCGCTCCGCCAGCTGCTTGTACATCCATCCATATCAGTCTGTGGAAAGCTTTTCTAATGTGATGCTTGCATATACGCCCAATAATATGTACACTCTTAATCCCCCAACAAAGCTCTGATTGGCTTGTTGTTTTTCCAAGCAGAGAAACAGCCAATATGGACAGAAGTCTGGAACCAACTATTCTAATTATTGGGGATGTAAATATAATTACAGCTTGGTTTTATATGAGAGTTAATGAGGCTGGAACCTTTGGGAAGGATGAATGTCGACTTAGTAAACACCTGTGTTATAGGGCGGGGTTTGAACTTAGAACAGCTCAAGCAAGAGGCAACAATTTCCAAAGAGAGAAAAAGGGTTTTCTCTCAGTGAGAGCAGGAAGCAAAGCATCTACAGGACATCTAAAGCTGAGGAGATCTGGTTTTAAACAAGGCGCTGTATCAGGAGGGGCGCCCTAAGCTATAGAGACATGTTACTGACTAACAAACTAAAAGATTAGCTGTCAGCTGCTGTTTTTGGAAATCGCCCGATTCATATTCCAGACAAAAAGCAGAGGACCATACTCATCTATCTGGCTGCTGCCTTACAGCAGAATTATGTTTTTTTTGTTTGGTTTTGTTTTTTAAATGCCGCCCCCCCAACCCCTCCATCAGCATACATGATTACCTTGGCTGGGGCAGACAGCCTGCTGGACCGGATAGGAGGAGGAGGTAGAGGAGGAGGAGGAGGAGGAGGTGACAGCAGGAGGAGAGACAGCAGAGGAGCAGCAGGAGGAAGAGGAGGGGGGAGAGGAAGAGGAGAGGTGAGGAGGTGCAGCAGCAGACAGCCTGGTCTCCTCACTGATCTGACGAGAGGACAGAGAGGAGGAAGCCTTCAGAGAGCAGCATCACCTACATCATTAACCAGATCACATCCTAAAACCTGCAACCAGCAGCAGCACCATCAGCAGCAGAGGAACACCCAGTCGAGGCTTTAAAGAACGCTTAACACTGGCTTTGAGCCTTTTATACAAGAGACCAACTCTTTATATGGAAGCAAAAAACAAAACAAAACAAATTGCACTAGTCTAACACCAAACTGTGAAGTTCAAGAGTTAAATCTGTGTGCCCAAAGTTTAAAGGTAACCTTTTATTCTGACAGGTTTTGTACTTTGTAGTAAACGTGCAGATATCTTTGAAAAAGCTGCAATCAATAGTTAGCTTCCTTGAACATGTTGACAACATTTGTGGTCGGCAGTTTCCTGCCGCACAAAGGTTTGTGTTCAGGAGAAAGTATTACACAAGTCAGAATGACATGTGTGGGTGTCCTGTCTTTAGCATGAAGGCACTTTTAGAGTGCTGCTCATGAGTATAGGAACCCCTGCGTAAGTTGATTAAAAAGAGGAATATAACATCCTTAAAATACAGGGGGCATGAGTATACACACCCCTATGTTATATTCCCATAGAGACAGGCAGGTTTTTTAATTTTTAAAGGCCAGTTTTTTCACGGATCAGGATACAATGCCTTCTGATAAAGTTCCCTTGGCCTTTGGAAATACGATACCACCCCCTCAAATACTGTACATTGGGTTGACAGCTGTTTCCACTATTGGAAAAACAACCCAGCCAATCTTTAAACTAAACTTACATGCTCTTTTTTTCTGATTTTTGTTTTTTTTTGGACACCTTGACCATAAAACAATTTCCCAGTTGGCCAATAATATCTTCTGATGTTCTCATAGCAAAAAAATAAAACAAAAAAAAGGTCCACAAAATATGTTGTACACGTTAAGAGAAAATGCACAAGTGCAGACTCTGAAGACATTGTTAAGCTCACAAACTTCACAGATCTGTTTATTTTGGTACATTTCTTGTTGCCAAATAAGATAACAACCTCACACACCTAATCGTGCTTCCTTGCTTAGCTTTACTGGCTGTTTTTGTATCTTATCCTAACTCTGCTGCTGATGTGCACATTAGTTATTATTAGTCAAATCTAACTGTGGTCTATAATCAGGTTAGAATTAGAAAACCACTGCAGAAGGGTTCTGTGTTAATTCATTTGGAAACCATGGTAACAGAGTACTGACAAAGATGTAACATTCAACAGTGTTTTGAGTTCAAGATCGACTCATGAGAGTTCAAAGGCCAAAGTCTCAGGAGCCAATCAGTGCATAACAGATTAGTTCCTCAGTTACTAATAATGTGGAAAGATGATATTCAGTGAAAAGTAAACTAGTCTAGTATAGTATAGTCTAGTTTAAAGCTATAGTGCGTAGATTATGTCTCCCCCAAGAGGAATTCTAAGTAATGACAACAACACAGTCTGTGATTGCGCATAACCCCCACCCCTTCTCTCCGCAGTTGCTAGTCTCGCTTTGCCAGACCCTCCTCCACAGCGCTGCAAAGAAGGGTCTGGCTAGTCCACACAGCATTGCAGGATGGGAGAAAAAACGTCTCTAGTTTATTGCCATTTCTTTAAATCACAATTGTCTTGGGTGAAGCTATGCGCCGGACAGAGCAACGGTGTCGGTGTAAAATAGCCTCTAGAGGGAACTTGTTTTGGTGGAACATGTTTACGTAAAGGTGGTTTTAGTCTAGCAAGAGAAAACTCAGGTTGGACAGACAGTCTAGCTAGCTGTCTGGATTTACCCTGCAAAGATCTGAGGGGCGGTTAACCTTAGTCCTCAGAAATCCACCAGAGGTTAGAACGCCAACACAAACAAAGCGGAAGGCAACGGCCTAAAAAGAGACCAACGGAATTTCCGGAGCAATCCCGGAGATGAAACGTCGTGGATGATTAAAGATTAAGAAAACATGATGGACTCTTTGAAAGAGGTCATTATCTTGTATTTGTTATGTTCCGTTTGTCTCCAAAGCTGAATGCGGCTGTTGTTCTTTCTCAGCGGTGACGTGAAACACATCACTCCAGCTTCTAGAAATACAGAGAGCTTTTTATGGAGCTGAATGGGTTAATGAGCTTTGTAGCAACTCCTTTGGCGATGGCTTGAATACAACGGGCGTTGCGCATTATAGCTTTAAAGCTCTGACACCTCAGAGTCCTAATAGAGATTAAAAAAATATGTGACATATCCATGAAACATTAACTGTCTAAACTCTGACCTAATCCAACATCTGTAAACTATTTATTCATCTTTCAACAGCAAACTGTATGTCAATATAACTGACATAATTACTGACACCTTCACCATACGAGCTGGATCCTGCCTCCTGCTGGAGGACTCAGTGTGACGGAGCGTACCTTCTTGTCGCCGCTGCTCATCCTGTCTTTGACTTCTTTGGCTTTCTGAATGGCTTTCAACACTTCCACCGTGTCCAGCT
Organism: Etheostoma cragini; assembly: GCF_013103735.1. Lineage (NCBI taxonomy): Eukaryota > Metazoa > Chordata > Actinopteri > Perciformes > Percidae > Etheostoma > Etheostoma cragini. The sequence goes on from NC_048410.1 coordinate 23,757,858, forward strand.
CCTTCTCCGTCGTCAAGTTACCGTCCAGACAAACCTGAAGACGCAGAGAGAACACGGTTTCTTTTTTTTTAACCCTTGGGTTGTCTTCCCGTCAAAATTGAAAATCAACACTTTTGTTGAGGCTTTTTATTGATGTTTTGATCTTTTTGTTATGTTTTTTCAACACTCAATGTTTGTCACTTTGTTTGATGTTTTCAACACTACGTAACACTAACTTATTGACTTTAGTTTTACAGTTATTTTTGGAATTTATGGTCAATAAACCTCATTTATTGGAAATTATCCCTATTGTTTGAGTTAGAAAAGCAGAAATTAGGAATTATTTAGACTAAAAGGACTTAAAGGAATGGAAGTTGATGGATAATCACAGACTGGAATATGTCAACTTTTACTCAATACTATTTTAAAACAACTTCAAATGCTATAAAATTGAATAAGACACCCCAAAATTAATGAAAGTAGAGATTTGTACTTGCCAAAGAGTGTCAAGGAGAACATGAGGGTTAAAGTAGACTCAATAATATTAATAGCAATAGCTGACATAGCATAAACAGCGGCAGCAGTAATATTAATACACGAGTAGTACTACCAGTAGAAGTATGAGCACATTCTAGTAGTGTGGGGCTGAGGGTTGTTTACTTGGGCAGTGGTAGAATTAGCAGTACAAGCAACAGTAGTCCAGCTTTGACAGACCCTCCTCCACAGCGTTGAGGGTGAGGGTCTGGCGAGTCCACACAACTTGTTTTGGAGGAACGTGTCCGTTCAAATGTTGTGTTTAGTCGTGCAACACAAAACTCAGATTGGACAGATAGTCTAGCTAGCTGTCTGGATTTACCCTGCAGAGATCTGAGGAGCAGTTCACCGTAGTCCTCAGAAATCCACCGGAGGTTAGAACGCCAACACAAAGACAGCGGAAGGTAACCAAATTTCCAGAGCACAGGTAGTAAAAAAGCTTTTGGTGTGTACGCTGCTGCCGAAGTAGTAGTAGAGGTACAGTATTATCAGTGTAGTGGATTTGATGGTGTACCTCTGCTGCACGGTCTCCAAACTGGGCCAGGACTTTGGTTCTGTAATCTGGGATGATGCACATGGGGTTATTGGACAGGTTGAGTTTCTCCAGACAGGGCAGAAGGCTGATGTTCCTGATCTCCTCCAACTGTGAACAAACACGCAAACCACAAAACAAACCCCCATTACAAAATCACTGACTTAGTTAGAGTTTCCCATGAGCTATGGTTGAGATTTTTTCCACACAGTGTGTGATGTAGAGTTGACAGTAAATGAGAAAAGAGTAAGATGAAGGACACTTGATCCACTTAATAGCTTATTTAATACCATTTGTGAGTGATTTTTTTTTTTAATGCAGAAACTAACCAGAACATTATTCTTTTGCACTCTTACAATTAAGTATAAAAAGAAAGATTTGTTGTGTGGATGTGTTGATGTCACTTTGACCGCTGGAGCATAGGGACGTCCACGCTGGGATTACCTGGGCCAGCTGGTTGTGGCTGAGGTCCAGGTTGACCAGAGAGTAGAGCTTGGTGAGGCCGGTCAGTTGGTCCAGCTGGTTGCCAGCCAGGCTCAGGGTTTTGATGTTGCCCAGACGGGTGTGAGCAGCTTCCAGGACCCGAAGACGGTTATAAGACAGATCCACGTGGACCAGATTGTACAGATGCTGCAAACACAGGGCAGTTCCCTCAGTGTTACTGTTAATTACAAACTACACATCTGCAGGGCTGTTAGGACCAGCCGTCTGTTGCAGCGGCGGAGGGTAATACTTCTTTCACACCAATGACCTGGGTCGATCCAGAATGATCTGACTCCTGTTCAACCCTTCTTTTGTCAAATCAACCCAGGCCAGTCAACACGGGTTGATCCCTGGTCATGAAAATTCAGATACGACCTGTTGCAACTACTTAGTTTCACATTAAACTCAGAAGTTTCATTTTAGTTTGTGTTTTCATTACGTTGTCACACACTGTACCTGGAGGTTTTCCACTGTGGACAGCTGGTTGTTGCTCAGATCCAGAAACTCCACCTTCGGGATCAGTTTCTACAAAAGAGAAATACTCGGATGTTAAACAAGAACACAAATCGATGACCTGACACAACTGCTTTGTGTTCTACAGAACATAACTTAAATTAACATTACTGTATACTCTTACGGAGTTTTAGCTAACTGGGTTCATAACATTTCCCCAATATAATCAGTACGTTTTACAAATATGATGGACTTAGTAGCATCATTATTTAACCTTTATTTTTTAAACAGCTTTTCCAGGCTTGGAAATTTTATTTTGCTGGCTTTTGCATATTAGACAGCAGTTGGTGTACGCATTAGTGACGTGCCTAATCAAGCTTGCTCAGGATACGTTTGAATCTCAGATGTCAGGAGAGTGCACAGACATTCTCTACATTTGCACTGATGCAAGTCAATAGAGTCAAGATGAGACATTTTAGGGGACATACAGTACACATGAAAACATGTTTGAGTGGAGGGGGGATTTTAAACTATTTTATGGACTGAAGTTCACACTTTGTTTAGGTTTGGCGGGCCTGTCTCACCACTGAGCTGTCGATGGTGCTGATGCCGTTGTGGCTCATGTCCAGAGTGGTCAGGTTTCTCCACACGGGGATCACAGCGGTCACGGGACAGCCAGACTCAGCCCCCTCGGCCTCCCACTGTGAGAACTCGCTCGCCTCTGGGACAAGGATTGACTGGAGGATGCCAGAGATAACACACGCATAAGTACACAACATGCAAGAGTGGCTAACTACAAAAGAAAGGGATCTAATCTAAACCTCACCATCATAGTTTCTGTGGAGTGGTGGATACTTAGAGTTTCCAGACTGGACCTCAGAAACGCCAGACCTCCAATCTGCTGGGAGCTGCACTCACTGATCTGAGGACAGAGAGAGAGACAGAAGTTAGTATCTATATTTTGGCAGGTATTAAATGGATTTCTTAAAAGTTCATCAGTTTGTTCCCATCAGTCCCTTAGGCACATACAAGAACACGACATGATTACATAATTAATTGTAGAGGTTACCAAACTGCAAGCTGAACAGGTATACATTTTTGATTTGACATGCTAACCGGCAACAAAGGATTCCATTCACTACGCTAAGCTTACTTGCGGATGCAATGCCGGTGTTGCACCGGACAAAAACAATGCATGCACTAAGACAAAAAGTGCGTTGGCCCACCTATCTACAGCTAGAGGGCAACCGTGGTGAGCCCAATTTCAAAAAACGGTGGCGTGTTCCTTTAAGGAGACAAGAAAGGCTTGTCTAATCTTACTTTTATATAATAGCTCAGACACATCAAGGCATTTCATTGCAGCTGAGCAGCTTAGCTGGCAGCATTTGTGTTATTGTGATGAAATGAATTTGTCTCCTCTGTTAGTCTCCTTATTTACACCTCCAACCATGCTATTTCCTGCTGTGTTGAGGGGCCATGAAATAATCTATTCAGAGTGCCTTATTTTATTAATTGTAGTATTGATATTTGGCGCCAGCGTATCAATTCACATATCGCACAAAGAAGGAGAATGATATTTTTCCGTATCAATATTTAGTCCCACCCCTAATCCACACAGAGCATTCTTGTGTTAAGCATTGGTCAACTTTGACACACTGATTGGCACCAACCACAAACTTGCCAGCACTAACCTTTGAGGGAACAAAGGGCTGGATAGTCCAAAATGGTGTAATTGATCATATTAGCTGTACTGCACCATCCAATTGGATGTAACCCTGCTGTGTCTAATGAAATGTGCTACTAACTGGTGTGACCAGGCAGTAACCTGGGACCATAGTTTGGTGTAAATGAGTTTACACCGTTGATTTTACATGTGTATAGAGAAGAGCATTTTCAGAAAAGACAGACAGGGACACAGACAGACAGTTACCTCTATCTGCAGCAGTGATTTGAAAACAGACAGGTCGAAGGGGAGACTGCTCTCCTGGATGTTGCTGGTACCTACTGGGCCTCTGGTACCTGACATCTGACCAACAGAGACAGAACCAGTGAGAACATTCACCGCATCTGCTCCTGAAAGGGAAGTTAGGACCCAACACCAAACTGTACGATGGGAATTTAAATCAAATGAAGAGGTGTGGGACCTTCAGGTATCGCAGCCTGCAGGTGAAGTCCAGGATGTGGCCCAGGTCGGTCTTGGCGTCCCCGTTACAGCAGGTTGGTTTGGCCAGACGTAGCTGCTGGGAGACGGCGTACAGCTGCAAAGGCTGCAGAGAAAACACCTCGCCGGCCTGCAGCAACTGCTCACCTACAACACAGACACACACACACACACACACACAGGTCTGATACTGCATACTGTACAAGACTTTTATGAGTTTAATTATTATTATTAAGTTATATTTGGTTGTATAAGCTCAACTGTAGTTGACACAGGAGAGATGAAACTAACAATTCTTCTGAGGAAAGGGGATGGATGCAGCGGCTGAGAGTCCCACGATTAAGCTTTAACAGATCATAAACCATTAAAACTGGTATTTAAGTATTGTAGGGTTCTGTGCAACCAAATTACAAAAATTTTAGGGAAGCAATATATCCAGTTCCAGCGGAATATATGCTGCTGTTTTAAAAAGATCATAAAGTAAGCTGACCTTTATGGAACAACTCCTCAGCCAGAGCTGCTGTGATGCCGTTGATCTCCTGAAAGAGATAAGGAAGTTTGTGAAAAACTGAACTTAGCTTAAAATACAGTTAAACAGTCAAAGGTGTACACTATGGAGTTAAATAATCGTATCTCTTCACTGCTTCTGCAGACAGCTAAACATAGATTCAACATTTCCTTTCTTTAAAAAGGTTTATTAAAACTGTTTTGTCAGCGCAATATCCAAGATTACCAAATCAAACCTCTAAAAACTGGAACTGGCTAAAAATGATCAGGAACATTTTAGCTTTATAACATGATCCTAGCCTGGATTAGTTCAACAGTATTTGAAGAAGGCAGACAGGCAGGCCCAGAGCACCACCTGCAGCAGTAATTCACTAGAGAAACCTGCTCTAAGCAATGTTACACGTGTATTAGGCTAGGACATTTATTGTCACATACAGCAACCATCTCCTCACTATCTGCTAGCTGCCTGTCCCCAGAACGCAGTTAAAATAACGCAGTCTCTGTAGACAACCCAGGGTCTAAAAATGGCAAAAAAAAGAAACTTTGCCCACTTGCACCACAAAGGGAGAGGGACGGGACGGGTAGAGGAGAGGGAGGGGCAAGCTAGTCTTGTTCTGTTCAAAAATACTTCTAATGGCATTTTTCTATTAATGGTACCTGGTCAACTCACCCAAAGTACCCCGTCCTCCTTTTTCCATTGCAGATTAGTACCGCCTCACACGTGAGGCGAGCGTGGCTGGTCGTCATAGCAAGAAACTGCCGTGACCTAACGCGACCGACACTCACACAGAACGTCGAAGGTGTGTTGTTTTTTTGATTCTCGGCGTGAGAAGCCAGAAGGCAAATTAGTTTCTAATGAACCTGGAAGCAGCAAAAAAAATAAATAAAAAAAAACGCTGGATAAACTGTTTACAGGTAAACACGGCGGGTTTGTTCCGACGCAACGCTACTGCAAGGTGACGTAGAGGGAGGGCTAAATGGGTAAGTGGGCTCTCTGTTTATTTAAGAAACATTAACAACTTTGTGTAGCTATGTGTGGCCAGGTTTGTTCAGTAGTAGAGCAGGCACACATGTACTGAGGTTTAAGCCTCGATGCAGAGGTCAAGAGTTCGAATCCGATCTGTGACAATTTCCTGCATGTCTTCCCCCTCTCCCCTCTTTCTCACCTACAGTGGTGTGAAAAAGTGTTTGCCCCCTTCCTCATTTCCTGTTCCTTTGCATGTTTGTCACACTTAAGTG